>NW_028275202.1:0-48237 GCF_013281855.1 Momordica charantia | reverse complement strand
ATTGGAAATCAAAAGTTAGAGTGTATGATTGGGATTATGGAGAGAGAAGAAGATAGGATTGGAACTAAATCAGCTTGTGGCTTATACATTTTACTCTGAAAGCATGTGTAAGAAGTTTGGAGTTATGCCAAGGCATTTTGTGGTAGTGGAGCTTGCAGCCACATAAGCTGCACAGATGCTGGAAAATGACTGTTTTTTTCTTCCCCCATTAATACAATCCATCTATTTCTTATCTTCCTAATTTCAAATAACTATATTGTACATGAATTTCATTTGGGATTCTCTGTGTCATCCTATGCTAGGTTGACAGAAGAACATAAAATGATTCAATAAAAAATTGAAGGCAAAATACAAAACAACCCTCACTTTCCTTTTTGCATTACATAACTTGAAGAGTCAATTCTACAATTGGAAGATATAAGATATAAGTTACTCTTTTCAACCCCCTACAGCATCATTTCCCTCTTCTCTGAGTCGAATTCTGATATCAGATTCTTTTGTTTATGTGAGTTAAGAACTTAAACAAAAAGTATTTCTCAATTAGGAATATTTTTATTAATGGCATATGCCCACATGTCAGATCCATTCCTTGAGAAAGTTTGCAACCATTCAATAACTCAAAGAAGTTGATCTTTTTGAGTAGCCCCATTGAAAAAGAAAAGGGGGAAGAAAGAGAAAGAGAAAGAGAAAGAGAAAGAGAAGATTGTTTGGTGGAAAAAGACAGAAGTTCAGACAGAAACCATATATTCTTGTATTTAGTAACAGAAAGAGCCGTGCAGACATAGGAATGGTTGTGTGTTGGAGGGTCATGTGAGTGGCCACACTGTTAGCCTCAAATGAGTGAATAAAAAGGCTTTGATATATATATTTATATGGCTTTCCATCATTCCACATGCCTTAGACTTTATAATTGCCCAATTAGATTTCTAATTCCCTCTATTGAGGAGTGACTGAATTGATCAAGGATGATGATTGGATGAACTTTATCAGCTGGGACTTTCTAGTTATAGCTTTAGCCTCCGTTCAAAACGTTTCAAGATTTATGAAAATTTTTATAGGGAGAAAATAGACATCAGCTAAGCAACTAAAAAGAGGAAAGAGCCGAAGAAGGAGCGGACCTAGAGAGAGGTAAGTGGGGCCGAGCAGTTACCAGACCTCGGCGCCGAGCAGTGCTCGGCCCATTGGCCGAGAACCTCTTAAGTGATTCCCGACCCCGTGCAAGTCCAGTCTGTGTCGACTTGGTCTTGACCCTGAATAGTACAGCATGAGGCCCATTCTGTGATCAAGGATTCGACGAATGTAAACCCTAAGAGGATTAGGATTCTGCTGATCCTGAAGGGATTAGGAGTCAACCATTATAAATACAAGGGTAAGTCAAACTTCAGAGGTATGCCTAACAACCCTACTTTTTATACCCGACTACTCCGATACTAACTCAGGCATCGGAGCCCGTGTGACAAAAGCCACACCGGTCCTAGTGTTGAACTGTTTTGTAGGTCTCATCAATTCCTTTGTTTTTGAAGATTGGTGCGAATTCGGCGAAATCTCGGGAGGCAAAATTCTAGCATCAACAAAAATATTTTGCAGCGTTTGCGTATTATGACGTACAACAATTTGAGGATATGAAAGATTGAACCTACGACTTTGACAAAAAGACTATATGTCAGTTACTACAGAACTATGCACTAAACTTTTTCCTAACCATGGAAGATAGTAATTATGAATTGTGCTGCAATATGTTTTTCTTAGAAATAAATAACTTAGTTCATGAGTTACCATTTATTTTTTAGATTTATTCATTTTTAGAATAAAATTATTAGTGAAATCTACTTATTTATTAAATAATATAAATAAAGAATACAAAGTAACATGGACTAATTTGAACAATAGTTAAAAAATTTATTTTCTTTTCCGAAGTCATAAACTTTAATTTTTATTTCGCTCCTTTTTTATGTAATATTTTTTAAAAGGAAAAATGTTTTTTCTTTATAATAATGATGATTTTTTTTCTTTTTCTCAAAATTTGGTAGTTTCAAAAACTTATTTGTAAAGATATACTCGGACAAGCTTATCCTTTGCCATGTGAGCGATCGATCAACCTCAGTCAGCAAGTAGAGGAATGGCAAAATACATCTTAAATATATATATATTTTTTAAATAATCAAGTAGAAAAACCATTTTTTATCTTTTACATCACGTCAATTTTGCAACAATATTATTATAAGCTCTTCAAACTTAAAATTAATAATTTGACAATGATAAAAATTATGTTATTAGTAATTAATTTACTACAATATCCTATTTCTTAAAAAAAAATTTACTACAATATCCAAATATATAACAAACCATTTTCGTAGCTCAACTTGTAGCTTCTCTAGGAATTCCCATCCCTCTTGAATTGTAATATTAAAAAGAAAGAAAACCCATTTTTTTGCAATTATTTACTATATTTGGCATTAGTTTATTTCTTTTTTTCTTTTTCCTTTTCACAGCCATATACATTCTTAGGTCACAATCATTCAGCCCTTGAAGTTGAACAAACACATTACAGCAAAGTTAGTTCATTGAACATATTTGCATGCTGATTATACACATTTTGCTCTGTCTTAAAAAAAAAAAAAAGACTTGTGACAAAAGAAACCTAAAAACTCGATTTTTATTTTTTTCCCTTCAAACATAAAGCAGCTTCTGGTTCTGGTTTTGATCTGCGGGAGATGTGGGTTCCTTGGTTTTGATCTGCTGCCGATGATACAACTGCCCCAGCCTCTCTATTTCCCTCTTCAGCTCTTCTTCATCAGCTGCATTTTTCTTAATTATATTAGCTTCACCTAAGTTTGGGCTAAATATATATATTTTAGTCTCTAATCCTTATTATTTACAAGATTTCAATTAGTCTCCGCAGGTTAGGATTAGTTGAAAATTCTTATATGGAATGATACACAGTGATCGAGTAGGAATTAGATAATGGGAAGAAAGTATCTCAATCATCCTTCAAATTCTTAAGAAATTAGCAGATAAATTGAAAGGGTCTAATTAAAATATGTTAAAATATAAATACTAAACTAAAAAATTTGAAACAGTACAGTAGAACTAAATTAAAAAATATAAAGACTAAAAAGAGAAAAGTTTTACTTCTGCTTTTGTTTGTAATTTGAATTTTACCATCTTTGAAAATTTTGTCTTGAGAGAGGGTGGCGATTCTTTGCTTGAGAGCAGTGTTGTCCACATTTAGAAGCAATCGCTGCTGGTCTAGAAATGCAACCCGCGGTGACAGCATTGAAACTTCGGCCTTTTCGGATCCAATTATAACAAAAACCACATGTTTAAGCAGAGAGAGTGAATAATTATTATATATTCTAATCAAAACCAATATTAATAAATATATATAATGCAACACCTGTAATGAAGTCACACTACGTTCCAGCTCTGTAATGTATTGTAGCTTCCTCACCCTTGATCTTCTTGCAGATTGTCTGTTTGCCAGGATTCTGTATTTTGTGCCAAATTTGTGATCATATTGTGTCAATTACTAAAAACTGTTTTGATAATGTAAAAGCACTTCCTTGAGTAAACATTTTACTCCCTGCGTTTCAAAATTTATCTCAAACTCACTCTTAATTTACCTCTTCACTCTTTTGGGGTCGAAAATCCGATCCTTGGAAGAGATGTTTGTTGCTGCATTTTGGCACGGGTGAAGCTTCTCACATTTTGCAGCCGCTTCTTTCTCATGATCTCTGTTGTAATCTGAGGAGGTGGGCTGGTCATCACTCAACATGGACCTAAATTGCTCGTCATCAGACCTATCAAACGCATATCCTGGTGCAGCCGAGGCTAACGAGGCTCGGCTCAGCATCGACATCTCGAGGAAGGCGATCGAGTCGCGGTGGAGAGCAGGGCTTGTGGCAATGGAGTGAGGCCAATTTGGAGGAGTAGCCAAGTTTGGGATTTTAGGAGGCAAATGTGGCATGATGCAATGGAGGAGGGGGTTTGGAAATGGGAATTGAAGAGTAAAAATGTAAACTTTATGGAATCTGAATCTGAATGAGAATGAGATATGTTATATATTGGTGCAGTGATGGCACATGGACAGCTATTTCCAGTTGGTTGGGGGCTCTAATGGAAAGTCTTCCGCAGTAGGCAGTAGTAGTGGAAGAGCTTAATTATATTTTTAAATCAGTCACCACGTGCCATCTCTGAGGCCTGCAATTTAGTGGGATCCCTCGCCCTTGTCTCATTATAATCATTCTTATTACTTTTATTTCTGATGACCGAAAGCTTCTATCCTCTGTGTTTCCCTCTACGGCAAGCTTTTGATCATCATATGCGATTGTTTCGTAAGATTAATCGTGGAAAATGAATGATTCGAAGAGATGAGATTATTGTGTTTGTGGGTTTTGAAAAATGGAGAAACGAAGAGGAAATGCATGAGATGAGATGGTTGATTAGAAGGTTCATGTATATGGTAAACCCATGTGGATTCAGTTGTCCTGTGGACTGTTATACTGAACAAAGTACAAACCACGACCACTTGTAGGGTACATTGCCCTCTGATCTCTAGGTCCTTCTTTTCTTGTGGGCTCTGCCCTGGCAACACGAGAAAATATTGATGTTCAAATTTTGTTCTCACCGTTATTAAAAATGATCACTCATTAATTTTTATAAAAAGTCATAGTTTTTGCATTTCTCTCTATTAGTTGTCAAATACTTAATGGTTGTGAGAACAAGATTGCTCTTTATTATTAACGAGCTAAGTATTTTAGTTTCAGTTGGGTGACGTACAAGTTTTATGTTTTTTATTTCTTGTTTCTTCTTTTTCAATAAATGAAAATAAAATTATGCTTGGCAGTTGTTTTTTATTTTATTGAAAAAAGAAACAAAATATGTTTGATAACCATTTTTTAATTTTTGTTTAAGTGAAATTTTTATATGAAGTTAATTTTTTAAAATTAAATATTCAATTTTTATGTTACATTTATTTTTTTAACATTTATTGTGTATTTTATAAGTAAAAAATGAAAAAAAAAATATATGTATGAGAAAAAAGGGGAACGATAACCAAAACTAAGAAAACTTGATTTTTTTGTTTCCAAAATTTCTATATGGTTTTAAAAATTAGAAACCGAAAATGGAAACAATTACCAAACAAGAAAAAAAAATGTTACCAAATTGACTCTGGTGCCAAACCATCCTATTCTTACTTCTTGACTTCTACTTTTTAAAGTTATCATATCATTTGGAGGCACCTATGTTCTTAGTGTTTCTTACTTGAAAAGTTATATTGCAAGCTCTCAAATGGAGCCAAATTTCCTTGGATAGTAGACAGTAAAAAATATGAAATGATAGGTGAAGGGATTATTTTATTTTGTTTTTTTTTTTTTAAACATCATGTGATATAGGAGTGGGGTAAAAGGCAATGCATCAGTTCAAAACTAGCTTTGTTCTTTGTGGGGGAATCTTAAAGGTGGGGTTAGTAAAGGAGTTGACTGTAAAAACAAACTGCAGAGGTAAAAATCAGTTTGTCCTTTTGGTGCAGTATTCAAGTTCATCCTCCCTATACTACACTTTGGCTGGGCTTCCAAATTTACCTTTGCTTTTCTTAAAATATAAGTTGAGTTTTTTAAGAAAAAACTTCGTTAAAGTATTCATAAACAAGTTTAATGATTAAATTTATCATCATTCCATCAGTTTAAACATTAAATTTATCATAATTCATCCGCTTAAATTTTTTAATTTAGTGGTAATTTAACACTTCAAAGTTCTTATAAAATTGAGATATTTTAGTTTACGATTTGATCGAGTCGTTCTCCTCTCAAGACTAATTTTTAGAATATCAATTTATTTGTAGGAAATTTTTTGTTTCCAAATTTTTTTAAAAAAATTAACTTATAATACAATAACAATTTTTTAGTTCAACAAACTGTGGAAATGAAGATTAAGCCTCGAACTTGAAGGTAATGAGTGCTCCGTTCGTTAAGTTAATTCTAGAATGGGTGATAGCGCAAAGGCAACCGTTTAACACATCCGTACACTACAGCCAAGCAATTTCTACAATAAAAGAGCGCACAAATTGGTGTATTTTCTTTCTTGCGGACATCTTAAGCAGACCATTGCACAGGCACAGTGTTTGCACCTTTTTCTTCCGTACTGGGAAGACGAAACACAATAGAGACTTGCCTTACTGAAACTTCAAGGTGTGAAAAACATGAATCCAAGAATTTCTAAGTATCAAAACTCCATCCTCTTGCATTTGAGAACGGATCAATTTATAAGTAGAGTTCAATTTGGTGAATGAAAACAAAAATTAGCTTGATTTGCAATCAGAAACAGGCCATGGAAGCATATGGAATGATTCGAAATGTGGGTTTTATGTGGCTGATTCTCTGTGTTTTTTGGACACTTTCAATGGCATCCGTTGCAGAGGACAACCCTCCCGGAGATGGTTCCGATGACATGAGAGACAGGTACCAGAAATGGATCGATAAATATGGTCGAGAATACAAGAGTGGAGAGGAGCGGGAGAAGAGGTTTCCGATTTATCAGTCTAATGTTCAATACATTGACTACTTCAATTCTCTGAATCGCTCATATACTCTGGCTGACAACATGTTTGCAGACCTTACAAATGATGAGTTTAAGACAACTTATTTGGGATATCTAACTGATTGGTCTCCTGACACATGCTTCAAATATGGCAACATTGTTAATTTGCCTACTAATGTTGACTGGAGAAAGGAAGGTGCAGTAACTCCGATAAAGGACCAAGGCCAATGCGGTATGAACTCATCCAACTTATAAGAAATCACCATTAACATGTTCTCTTTTCTTCTGATTTTGAGTTCTTTGGATAACAAGTAGCCCTATATCCACTATAAGTCATCTCTTAGTAGATGAACATACTTACCAGTTTTGAAGAATTGACACAGGGAGTTGCTGGGCGTTCTCGGCGGTAGCAGCTGTGGAAGGCATCACCAAAATAAAAACAGGAAAGTTGGTGTCTCTATCAGAACAAGAGCTCCTGGACTGCGATGTTATCTCGGGGAACCAGGGATGTAGTGGTGGTTTCATGCCCAAAGCATTTGAGTTCATCAAGAAAATTGGAATCACTACAGAAAAAGAATATCCATACAGGGGAGTTGAAAATGTATGCAACAAACAAAAAGTGAGATACCACTCTGCGACAATAAGTGGGTATGAAAAAGTACCTGCCAATGATGAGAAAAGCCTAAAAGCTGCAGTTGCTAACCAGCCAGTCTCTGTAGCAATTGATGCAGGGGGGTATGATTTTCAGTTCTATTCTGGCGGAATCTTCTCAGGGAATTGTGGAAAGCAACTCAATCATGGAGTGACAATAGTTGGGTATGGGGAAGACGTCGGTAAAAGTTACTGGCTTGTCAAGAATTCATGGGGTACTAGCTGGGGTGAATATGGTTATGTAAGAATGAAAAGTAATTCAAGTGATAAGCGAGGTACTTGTGGCATAGCCATGGATGCTAGCTACCCCATCAAAGACTGAGCATATTTCCTGGTGTTAATTGATATTGAGCTACCTTTAGGAGTGAAGAAGCTAAATTAAAAGATTATGATTCATATGCAGATTTTTATATCCACTAAACTAGGTTCTGCAGTGATGCAATTAAATCAGTAAGAAGTTGTCATTTATGTGCAATAGCAGTTTGAAAGAAAAGGCAGGATTCAAACAGAATAAAATAAATCTATTCAAGGAGTATTTATCATGTAAAATTCTTCTTTAAATCTTTCCCACAAGCCATTCTGATGCAGAATATATATTTCAAATTAAAAATATAAATAGTTTAAAGTATCTAAGATCTCAATTCTGCAAATCTGCGTCTCACAGCAGAAGCCAGTTCCACTTCTCCCACATCAGCCAGCCCCTCAACAACCTTTTGCCTAACCCTGATGTAGGGTATAAACCCTCTCTTTGTCATCCCCATGACCACCTTTCCAGCTAAAATATACTCACGGCAGTCCAGACAACCCTCAACGAGGAGCTCATAGCTCTCAAATCCAACATTGTGGCTCTCCTTCTCCAAGAGCTCAATGATCTCAACTGCTCTCCTTATCTCTCGGTTTGCTCGTAATGCAGCCACTACATTGATAATTGTTCCTTGTCTTGGTGTCAATTTAACTTTTACTACCATTTCTTTCAGTAATTCCACTGCCTCGCGTGTCCGTCTAACTGCTGTTGATGCACCAATTAAAGTGCCGTAACTCTCCAAGTCAGGAATGCATCCTGCCCCTCCCATAGCCTTCAAAACTTGAGAAGCCTCTGCTAACTCATCAATGGCACAAAGGGAGGATATAAGATAATTACATATGCTGCTGTCAGGCTCGTATCCAATTGATCGCATGTCCAGCAAGATATTAGCAACAGACTTAGACTGGCCACGCTGTTTTAGCCATGCAGAAGAGAGGAGTAGGTGGGTCTGTGGGGCAGGGACACAACCAGAGTGGAGAATCCGCTGGAGGACAGAAAGAGAGAGGGGAAGCGGTGAAGGGCTTTGAAGAGTGTAGAAAAGCAGAGAGGCATAGACAAGCTGGGGCCTTGAGCGAGGTCTGAGAGGGATTAAAGACTGCAATATCTCATCCACAACTTGTGTTGTGAAGTTAACAGGAAGGGTAGAGAGAAACGAGAAAGGACTGGGGTTTTGGCAAGCATCTCGCAAAGAAGGAAACAAATCTGGTAGTTTCTTATACAACTTTGATTCAACTGCAGCTTTAATGCTTTCTTGAAGGGTCTGTGATGGAGATATTGTGTGGATAGAAGAATATTGCCGCAAAAATTGATGGAATAGTAAGAACGCAGAAAAATTTGTTGTTCCAGTTTTCATGCTAGTAAGAATAAGAGGGTATTATTTTGTAGAACAGAACCGGATATCAAAGCATTCTTGTGAATGGTTCGCTGGAAACCTATAGATCATGGAAGAGAGATTAAATATTATGTACTGTCCTGGTTAAGGGATGATACAACACTCATGACAGGAAATTGCACACCAGCATTATGAAAATTTGGAGGCCATAATTTAGATGAAATGTAGAGGATAAACAATTCCATATTGAAATTTCAAAGATGATATAATTCCACTCAATTCCAGAATACATTCAACTTCCCTAATTGTCACCGTACACAGTCAGATAAGTGTCCGACTATTTTTTTTTTTTTTTTCCTTCTATAACTAGTAATAGGTTTTGAACTTAATCCTTATTTTATGGAAAACAAAAACAAAATTAAAGTTTTCGAAAGAATGATGTTTCTAGTCTAGCACAATAAAACCCATCTGTAACAGCAAATTTGCAGCGGCCGGAACACAAAGAAAGATAAACTCAGAATGTTGACGAAAAGATACAAATTTAGCATAAAGCGTGGTAAATTCTTACATCACAGGACAACATTCAAAATTCAGATATACAGAAGCAAGGAATCGAAGTTACTTCGAATGAAAACAATTGGTTCATTCAAACAAAATTTGAAATTTCTCAGAGTAATATATTCAATCAAGTGATGTGCAATATGATCAGAAGCCAGATAAATTCAGCGCGACGAAAAATTAAGAACAGAGAGCATACCCTCTTCGTTTTATAACGAAATAGATTGTGGGGAGCGTCGGATACGGACAAAGAGACAGTAAATGAAGACCATAGAAGGTAAACTCAGGGCTAGCACTTGCACTGGCAGGCGATGCGGACTAAAGGGTAATTTAGTTGAGGTTCGAGACACCGAATTGGTTCAATATTAACCCGGGGGCATGCAGGAGATTACCCGTAGAGGCCGCTCGCAGTTCTTGAGACTTCCATTAAATAAGTGGAGTTTCGCGGCTTTAGCCAGCTTATCGCCTTTTTCGCCGTGGCGCGGTGGCTAAGACCAGAAGGCTGTTCTTCCGCGGTTGCGTTCGCATTTCGCAAGCTGCGGGGACTTCTGGCAGAACGTGGGCCGAACAACCATTTTACGATCGATCGCACAAATTTTGACATAATTATCATAAGATTTGATCGAAAATTATTAATAAATTAATAATTTATATTAGATTAATTATTTAGTAATAGTTATGAATTTTCCTAACTCAAGCCTGGTTGAACCACATAAACTTTTTTGTTTGAGATGGTAGGTTTAAATTCTCGTGCTTCATGTTTGTTGTACTAAAAAGAAATATGTTTGCCATTTTTTTCTTTTTAAAAGAAAATTCAATTTTAAATGTTAAACTTCGAATTAGTTTTTATCTTTTTTGAAACCCGAGAAAACGACACACCATTCGTTCAAATTGTATGCGAGAAACATACAATACGATGAGGTTAAGTAAAAACACAGACTAGTTTTTATCTTAAACTTTCCATTCAATCAAAATCAACTTAGCAATATAACAATCTTCCCAAGACTCTCTAAGTAAAAGTGATAGTAATTAGTTGTGCACAAAGTAAGCCTAATTTAGACATAGAATCGACCATTAATGTCTTCTAAAACTTTACGTCCCTAATATTGTATTTCTTTGAAGTTCTATCAAATTTTGTTGTAGACATATATTATAATTCATAGAATGCACGTATAAAATTAGTGAGAATATAATTTGTAAGGTTATTTATTGAAAGTTTATTGACAAGTAAAAGCCGTTAAAACTATGCTACTTATTCCAAATTCATGTCTAATTTGATGATTTGAAGTGTTACAAAAGTAAACAAAAATTAACACAATGAGACGGCTAAAATCCAAATGAAAAAAATCATAAGCTTACTAGATTCAAGATGTCACTTCACATTGATCCATACACATCTTCCTCCAAACAGGAGTCGTTGAAAAAGACAACATTTTGCCTACTTACTTTCTATAGTTCTAAATACTTCCCGAATGCAATTACAGAAAAAATACAGTAGAAAAAAGTTTGAAAATTTTACGAAAATAGCATAACCCAATTCAAATGTACTGTCAAATGAGATATTTTTTTTTTAATACAACTGGTGAAAATTAGGATGCTGCTGTTGCTGTACTTGCTGTTGGAGTGGCACAACCACGCTTGAAGTAATCTCTTTATCCTGCTGCAATCTGATGAGTTTCTCAGGGCTTTGCAAATTATAAGTAGAGGAATTACTGTAATGACTGGAATCAATAATGGCACTAAGATTATCATGAAGGTAATTAAACAAATTGCTACTATTAACTCCTCCATTGATATTAATTCCCATTATCCCATTCCCATTATTATTAGTGGAATTAGTGCCATTGTTCCACCCCCCAAAACACGGCATTATTGGTTTATAACCCGCAAATGGGTTTTGGCCTTGGCTTTGATTTTGAGACAATAATTTACACACTTTAAGCTCTTCCAAAACCCTTCTGTATTCTCCATAGGGCCCCAAAACGGGGTCGTTTTGCCTGCACACGGCTTCCCATATTAGAGAATCCACAGCCTTTCTCCGGTCTTCTTCTCTCACGTTCTTCACCATTTTGGTCACGTTGCTGACTCCAAACACCTTGTGGACCGCTTGGAATTCCCGGTTCCGGTCGGCCGGGAAGTACGGCGCCAGCGGGCACGTGTCGTGGCACTTCTTCCTCTGGTGCTTGCAGGCCGCGCACGCGGCGGCCGGCTGCAGAGCGGCGTTGTTGTGCCTTTGCATTTTTGGGCTGAGGAAGAAAATGAGAGAGAGTTGGTGTTGATTTTATGGGGTGGAATAATTGAACATGGATGTGCATGGGGAAAATTATGGTGCAGGGTAGGAGGAGTAATATTATTGTATATTTATATTATAAATTGGGGTTTGGGATTATTGAAAGAAAGTTTTTTTTTTTATTATTAAATTCATAATATGGTGAAGTTGTTAATGCATGGTTGATGGAAATTAAAAGGGAGTGTGTGGTTTTAATAATGAATAAACAAGAGGAGAAGGAGAACCAAATTGGTTTGTGAAATGAAAAGATGCATGGCTATGGCTAAGTTTATATGGTGAAAAAACCAATGGCCTATTCTTAATTATGTTTAAATTAGGGTAATTTTTAGGTAGCTCATTGGAAGGATAAGAAAGTTCTATCTTCATCTAATCTAATATTCTAATATATGTATTAGGTGATAACTTTGTGAAATTAATATATAACAAAGGATTTTATTTTTATTTTTTTACTTCAATAATATGTAGGTGGAGATAAGAATTTGAACTTTGATTTTTGGTTGAGCATATATATTTTAGCCAATTGAATTATAGTTAAATTGACTATATATTATATTTGAAATAGAAAACAACAATTACGTTTTTTCTACCATGTCTTTTTTTATTCCAATTATCTTTAAAAGCTCACGACAATAAAAATATTGTTTAAAAAATGGAGGGGAAGAATCATTAACGAATAAGAAATTATAATTCCCTAATTTTACATTAAACTAGAGCTTTATGGTATTAGAGATCTTGGTCTTTTGAAAACATTAATAAGTCACTCTTATTTATTGAGTTATACATGGATTGGCACAACATCTATATACACGTGCACCCTCTATCACTATAGATTATTAAGTATGGTGATGGTCTTCCTCTAATTTTGTAAATGATCTTAATAGTATGAGACATTATTTAAGACTCTCCATCTTGTCTCCTCTAATTTTGTAAATGATCTTTATAGTATGAGACATTACTTAAGAGATAACTATCTCTTGTTAACTATTTAAAACCTTTTGGTATCTATTTATATTATTATTATTATTAATGAGATGTTCATATAGATGATGAGAGTACTTATGAATCATCCGTGCGCTCCTAGATTTCTCCCAATTTTAAATTTCTGGATTGTTGGTCCATGTTATTACAACAATCTCCCACAAAAAGATTGAGCTTATTGGTAATTTGCTACTAGGATATTAGGTGTGATCGTAACAAAGCCAATCTCGGAAATCAAATTCCTAGTATATAAGCCTTTTGAGAGGAATGGATCACTTTGCATTGCGCAAATGTGACTCGCCCCAATCGAGCTTCGAATTTTCTTCTCCATTGTCGAAATCTGGGTTCTAGCGCCTTGTTGTACCAATAAGTTGTTTTAGAATTTTTTATGACCATAGGTGTAGTATTGCAGCATTGAACCGAGGTATTGAGGTGTTATTTTCACCTTTGCAGGCTGAGCTTCTTGCAATTCGTGATGTATTTGTAGCATTGCAGAACAAATTAATTTTCCTTGCATAAAAATTTTCTTTGATTTCTCTCATGCATTTAATATTCTTATGGAAGAGAGGAATCGCTTATGAAAGAATATTATTGAGTGTTAGAGAATATTATTAAGGGTTGGATATCCATCATTTAGCTTCTTATTTCCATCCCATCTCTTTTAAGCAAACATTATAACAAAAACGTTGTTAATACTTTGTCTTCTTATTTATGGTTGCACTATAATTTTCTCATTATTACCTGTCATGTTTGAAGATGAAAGACTTACGAATGTAGCTAATTTGAGAAAATCTTTATTATTTAATTGATGCGATTTTTACGTTGAAAAGAAAAAAGTGCTTATAAGGTTTTATCAACTTAGTTGAAATTGATAATTTTTAGAGGCACCTATGACCATCTATATGGTAAATGGTTGGATCGTGGTTGAACTAAATATATATCCAACAAGAAGATGATATAATGTATTGTTTTCACACATGACAACGACCACACACACGCAAAAAGATAACTACACGCTTGGAATCAAGGACATGACTATAATAATTGCAGAAATCATATATTTGAATGTTAGAACGGCCCCATTTCCATCATAGTATCAAACTCAAATCACAACCGTCCAATCACTATGAATCCTCTTTAGATTGATTCCCTCCCAAAAGCAGTGGCTGAATCATGATCAAGTTGTGAAATTTGATTGGTTCAATCAAAAGAGTGCACCATAAGACTGATGGCATCAGGCTGTAAATTAAATGGGTTTGTGTGTCACAAAAGTTTGCTTTAATTAAAATGCAAATTATTGGACCCCAATTAACAAACTTTGTTGAATATACATTAATGGAAATGACAATTTGCATATGTGTTTATCTCTAGCTACCAACATCAACACCAACACCCACCCATCAACCCTACTTTCATTCCACATTACCTATGATTTCCCCCCTGATTAATTAATGATTATATGGCTGAAAATTACAGTTTCTTAATAACTTTCATTTGTGATCTAAGTTTTAACCCTAGCTAGTTTTTTAATTTTCTCTCCATGATAGTATCTTCTCTCACATGGATGGAATGAAAGGAAATAATAATAATAATAGTTTTTTTTCTTTTTTTACAACATATGGAGGTGAGAATCGAACTTATAATCTCTTGAGAAAAAAAATTTAAGATCATGAACTTAAAATTTCATGGTAGCAGTCTTCATTTAAAATAGATTCGATTTTTTTTTAATAACATATAATGTTAGGCTTGATTATCAATCTCCTTCCAAGATTATTGATTGATGGTAAGAATCACCTACTAACCACTATTAAATTTTTAACAAATAGAAGTATGTGTGTGTGTGTATATATATATATATATATAAGTATTGTTTTTTTTATTATTTTTTTTAATACAACAATGGGTGGGGTGGAGATTAGAACTCACCATCTTTTGATAAAAATAAGTGTCTTAATGTTAAGTTAAACTTATTTATTAATTGTTTTTTTATATTAATCTAAAACTATGGTTATTGATTAACATCCCTTTATTTTATAAATTCAACTTTATGTTACTTTTTTATGAACTTTAACTCAGATTTTGAGAGTACCGTTTTGAAAGTAAAATAAAAACTATATAAAAATTTGGCAATAAACTAGCTTTATGTTTTAAAACCTAAACTATTAATAAAATCTGTACTAAAATGAGCCATCATTCTTTTGATTTTCCATTACTTTAACCGCACTTTTGACATCCAAGTAAAGAAATTTAATGAATAAAAAAATATTTTTTTTTTTTTAGTTTTTAAAATGTGGCTAGAGTTTTGGAAACGAAAGTAAATTAAACTACAAAAGTTAAAAGAAGAAAGAAAAGTAGAGAAATATAACTTTTAAAAACTGAAAACCAAAATTAAAATGGTTAGAATTCAAAGTTTCAAGGCTCAATTTGCTTATATTTTTTTTGTTATTAAAAAAAAGTTAATTAATAATAAATCTCTTTTTTTTCCTTTGCTTTATATCTTTAATTCAAAGAAATTTGAATCTCAGCTAAATTTCCTACAATTAAAAACAAAACTAGTTTGGAAAACTCTACTTTATACTTAATAAATAAACATATATAAAAAAGTAAGGAAACAAAATAGCAAGCAAGCAATTTAAATTTTTATAAATATAAAAATAATTAGCAAATGAGACACATGATGATTTGTCAATATTTCATCACAATTACAGAGTCACCAATCTTCTACAGATATGATTCAAGACATGGTACAATACATCCTTATAATAAAAATTTAGTTAGAGACACAACCTTAAAATTTTAAATATATCACCTTCATTTTTACAATTATGCAAGAAGAAATTGCACTACATAGCATAAATTTCATATATGTTTTAAAAAATATCACAAATTTTCATTTTCATTTTCTTTTTTCAACCACAACACCACACTAAATTTTCATATGATATTTTACTCTACATTTAACTTTGATTTGAATTATGTATTTATTAAATCATTAAAAATAATTTTCAAAACAGAAAATTTTCGAGATCATCTCTAGATGGCATATGGACCTTCCAAGTTCCAAGCTTAAAGTTATAATTTTTATTTTATTTTTGGTGTAATTAAGCAAATACTTTAGTGTGGTAATTGAATTCTCATCATTTTAATCTCTCCTCGTCCCTCCCTTGTCTAACACTTAACCAACTAACACTCTCACCCAACCCAACAACGCCTTCAATTTCAATTTGGCTGTTTTCTTCTTTGGGGTTTTTGGCCGTCCGCTTAAAGAAACAGAAAGCTTTTGGCAGCAATCAATGGTAAAGTCCAAAAGGAAAAAATTAACGCACACCCACAAACGCAAAGTGGAAGAAGCTGGAGCCAGACTCCCAGTTTGTTCACATTATTAAATGCCCTTCTCACCCCCCCTCCATTTCTATTCAAATTTCAAACCCAAACCCCACTTCTTCTTCCCTTTTTCTCTCTGCCTCCATACCCTCCTTCCAATTTCAGTTGCTCTTCTTTTACCAATGGAGTCTGGGAAAGCAAAATCAGAGATGTGGGTAATTTTCTGAGAGATTGCAGCAATCGGGCCAAGGGTGGAGGATAAAGAGTAAAGCGTTTCAAAGATGAGTACGGCTCGATTCATCAAGTGCGTCACCGTTGGAGATGGGGCTGTGGGGAAAACTTGCATGCTCATCTCCTACACCAGCAACACATTCCCTACTGTAAGTTTTGGTGTTGTTTTTCTTCTTCATTTTTCGTTGCAGATGGAAGTTGAATTTCGGAGCCTAATTCGACCTCTTCGTTCTGCTGGAAATTCCTTCCTGTAGGACTACGTGCCCACGGTTTTTGATAATTTCAGTGCTAATGTGGTGGTCGACGGCAGCACTGTGAACTTGGGGCTTTGGGACACTGCCGGTGAGAAACTTGACTCTTTTCTCAACTTTTGGATTTGGGTTTCTGTTAGTGAGGACTGTTCGTTGGCTAGGCATTGAGAATTTGGGAATTTCAGTGAATAAAAATTAAGGCAGATTGGTTAATTTCAGTGAATAAAGATAAGCAAACACTTAATTGTTGAGTTGGGGTTATTTTGTAAATGCAGGGCAGGAAGATTACAACAGGCTGAGGCCTCTGAGTTATAGAGGTGCTGATGTGTTTCTGTTGGCCTTTTCTCTAATCAGCAAAGCTAGCTATGAAAATATATCTAAGAAGGTTCATTATTATCATCTGCTGTTTCTCTCTTTCTGTTTTACTGACTTCCAGCTTTTAGAATATCAGGCTCCTAATTTGGTTTCCCAATTCACAGTGGATCCCGGAGCTGCGGCATTACGCCCCGACCGTGCCTATTGTTCTTGTGGGAACCAAACTTGGTAATGACAATTATGTTCAAACACATCAGGGAGAAGAAGATAAACTTGATGGGTTATTTGATGTTTAAAATGGTACTTGTTTGCAGATTTGAGGGATGACAAGCAATTTCTGACTAGCCATCCCGGTGCTACACCGATCACGACTGCGCAGGTATTGCTCGAAAAATTAACCACTTCTAGTTAAGAATTATGGTTTCTAAATTAATGGATCTAATGGGAGAGGGAAATTGTTGATGGCCTTATATGACAGGGTGAAGAACTGAAGAAAGCAATTGGTGCTGCTGTTTACATAGAATGCAGCTCCAAAACTCAGCAGGTAATTATTGAAAGAAAGCAAATATCTGATTTGAAGATGTGTTCAGTTAACAATGTGTCTAATTGTTTACACTCCAGTAAATAGTTATAGGCTAACCTTCAGCTTAAAGACTAAGGCTCTGTAAGTAGCCTAACCAGAGTTGGCTGTTGACACATTTGATCGATTGGTCTGATTTGCAGAATGTAAAGGCTGTGTTTGATGCTGCCATTAAGGCCGTTCTGCAGCCACCGAAACCGAAGAGAAATCGACGAAAGGCCCGAAAATGTGTTTTTCTTTGAGTTGGGGTTTCATGGGCAGATTGTTTCTCTTTCTCCTGTGGCAGACTTGGCCCCTTCTTCTTCCAATTAGTCATTCTGACCTTGCCCATTCTACTTGCTTTTTATATTAATCTTCTTGTTTAATATGAAAGTGCTGATGGTTTTATGCTTACAAAGCAATATATATATATATATATATATATATATATACGTATGAATTGTTCTTTGTGCAACAGATCTTCCTTTGAAAACTGGAAAAGAAAACAATTATCACTTTTGTTGCAAGGGAAAATGAAATATGCTACGAGCGACAATGGAAGCTTTTGATTTTGTTCAAATCTAATGATTCTTGATATAGATTAAGATATTTGAAAACTTAAATTTGACACCAGAAATAATGAGTGATATGATAATTTTATCTTAAACTTTTTGAGTTATAATAATTCAACCATCTTAATTCAGTATTAGCCACATATATTTTGATGTTCTTGATTACGATTTGATTTGAAATGATAGTGCAGAAAGAACCAAAGTTCTTCTTTTCAACTTAATTGATAACCATCTTAGCTAAAAATATAAAATAAGTATTGGTGAAAGGGTTGAATTTTTATGAAACTTATACTTTATAAATATTTTTATTTTTTTGGTTCATGAAGAGTTTTTATTATATAGTTGGGTGAAAAATGTTGATTTAATACACCAAATTGGTTGATGGGTCATGGTTGACCTTGTCAAAATGGCAAAATCACAATTACAACTTGCAAGGAATGTCTATTCAATTCCGCCAAGATTTACTTATTCCAAAAAATTGTTAAATAATGAATTAAAATAAAACGAACTCCGTCAAGATTTAACACATTCTAATTTCAACCGTCTCCGTTCACATTCTAATTGCGCAGACTCTTCTAATTCTCTGAAATTTCCTTTCGTGTTTGGGGAGAAAAAAAATACCAAAATTTTGCCATTCAAATGTAATGGATTGATTTGAATGTTTTTCTGTAATTTAAAATTTAATTAGTTTTATATTGGAAAATATGATGATTTTAAGGTTTGATTCATCATTTATCGGTATTTGTTATTTCTTTTTAATGTTCTGATAATTCAAAGTAGGCAGGATACGGAACAAATAAATACTTAATTAAAAACTTCAATGCACATTTGGAGAAAATTAAAACTTCTAATAGATTATATGGATATAAACTTTAAAAATGGTTCACATCTTTTTTCTTATTGATAGGAGGGTACATGTAGCTTCTTATCTATAATATCTTGAAATTATGATAGAATTAGAGGGAGTGCAAATAATCTTTATTTTTCTCTTTATATTCTAGTTCAACCGTGCAGATATCTTAATTAATGTTGGAAATGCGGCCAAAGCCATTAACTAAATAGAGAGAAAATCAAGTACCATTCTCTTAACAATTAATTTAGCCATAAATTTGAATGGGGAAATATTAAATTACGCCCAAATTGGGCGATGAAGGTTCAGAAATGACACACGACACATAGATTATAGAATTGGCAGTTGTATTATTATGGAAAGGAAATGTATTGACTTACGGATTAGGTATAGGGGTGGGGAAAAAACGAAAAATGAAATTAAAAAAAGAAATATTAAAGGAAAGGAAAAAGAGAGAAAGAGGAGGAATGGGTCTTTCCAAAAATAAGAATAAAAAAAAGAAAACTTGAGTTAACTATTATTGAAAAAGCCAAACATTTGGAACCTACGATCCATCTGATTGGTAGGCAGAAACAATTGACATGTTTTTAGCAAAACCAAAAGAAAAAAAAAGCACAAAGCAAGAAGAAGAAGAAACAAAACGAGGAATAGGATACGGTTTTTGAATTGTCTCTCCTCTCCTCTCCGGCAGCCTCTCCTGTGTCTCTCTCCTCCCTGAGACTGTCGGGATCTCGATCTCACATTTTGATTTTGATTTTGATTATATTAATTTGTAATAATCCAGATCCCATATTCTCCATCGATAATGGGCGCGTACAGAGCGGACGACGATTACGATTACCTGTTCAAGGTGGTCCTGATCGGCGACTCCGGCGTGGGAAAGTCGAATCTGCTGTCCCGTTTCACCCGAAACGAATTCAGCCTGGAGACGAAATCGACGATCGGCGTGGAGTTCGCGACGCGGAGCATTCGCGTGGACGACAAGATCGTGAAGGCCCAGATTTGGGACACGGCGGGGCAAGAAAGGTAAGGGGATTCCGCGGGGGATTGGGGATTGGTAATTTGAGGATTTGAAATTGAGATGGGATTTTTGGGGGACTTGGCAGGTACAGGGCCATAACGAGCGCTTACTACAGGGGGGCGGTGGGGGCGCTGATAGTGTACGACGTGACGCGGCACGTGACGTTCGAGAACGTGGAGAGGTGGCTGAAGGAGCTGCGGGGCACACGGATCAGAACATAGTGATAATGCTGGTGGGGAACAAGGCGGACTTGCGGCACCTGAGGGCGGTGTCGACGGAGGACGCGCAGGCATTTGCGGAGAGGGAGAGGACGTATTTCATGGAAACCTCGGCGCTGGAATCCTTCAACGTCGAGAATTCCTTCACGGAAGTGCTCACGCAGACCTACCGAGTGGTGAGCAGGAAGATTCTGGACATCGGAGAAGACCCCACCGTCCTCCCCAAGGGACACACCATTGACATCGGATCCAAGGACGATGTCTCCGCCGTCAAGAAGGCCGGTTGCTGTTCTTCATAACTACTACTAATCCTATCCACACCCACCATCGCCATCGCCTCTCTCAAATTTCATTTCACACTTTTTCTTTTCTTTTCTTTTGTGTCGTTGCGCTTTCCTTTTTCTTTTTTTTGCTTGTTGGGGAAATTTATTGATGTTCCTTGGAGTGGCATGCCCGTGCAATTCTTCTAGTGCTCTTTTTACTAGGTAGGCTGTACCTATATATCAATTTTATCAAATCCTTAGAACAACAAAATCAAAATGGGAGGAAATGGAAATGTACCAATATATAATATTTTTCAATTTTCATTATTTATTATTCAATCATAAACCTATTGCATATATATAATTTATCTCATGCATCCTGCTGTGTGTTTCCTCTTTCTTTCAACCTTTGTTTTTATGGTTCCAGGAGATCAGTCACGGAATGCCCAAATAAACATTTGTTACATATGATTTTATTGCTCACCTCTTTTTTTCCTTAACGAGGATATGAGAGTTTGAATCTTTAAAAGAATTAGTAGATTTTATTTGCTAAGTTGATGTTGGCATTTTGATCCCGTACTAAATACAAAAGATGGAAATGTTATCAAAATAGGTACTAAATTTCATTCTCTTTTGGTGGAGCATTTGCCTTCTTCTATTAGGTGAGATTTTTTTCTTTTTTTTTTACAAAATAACATTAGTCTTTATTAGATTATAGGTTAAGCAAAAGTTTTAGTTATGAATTTGTAAGCTTTGTATCTAATGGATTCCTCAAATTTAAAAGTATTTAATATGTTTTTAAATTTTAAATTTTGTGTTTAATCGCCCTTAAATTTTAAAATGTCTCTAATTTTAATTTTGTATCTAATAGAACTCCAACCTTTTAATTTCGTACCTAATTAGTTCTTTTAAAAAAATGTCTAATGAATTAGAAACTTAGTTGACACAAAATTGAAATTTCAAAGACTCAATGAAACCGTAAAATTGAAAAATTGAAAGTCACAATTAAAGTTCTGAAACCTATTAGAGATGAAATTAAAAATTCAAAGACTGTACATCAGACAAAATTGAAAGGTTCTAGAGTTTTAGTGGACACTTTTAAAATTTTCAAAAAGACCTATTAAACATGAAATTAAAATTATAAAGATTTATTAGATACAAAATTTTAAAGTTTAAATATATAATATAGAGTTTACTTAAATTGGGGAATTCAGTTTTAGAAATCTAAAACTAAACTTATAATTTAATCTATATTATATATGCAGCACCCCTGACCTTATAGAGATCCATTGGGTTATTGAAGAAATTGTATATGCAGGGTTAACAAGGTCTAATTTACAATGCAAATTAGTAAGGCTTGTCGGCAACCAACTAGATTCATTAACATTCGTATTTAGTCATTTGAGAGATCTCTCGTTGTTCAGTCAACATATTAACTGCTACTTCATCCCTTCAGATCAATTAATAATCAACTCAACTCATTAATTAATTAGAGATCAAATTCAATCTTTAATGACCAATTAAAAACTAAATTCAAATTTCATGACAAAACATGTCATTTTTTAAACTAATGATCAAATAGAAATTAAATTTAAATCTCAAGGACCAAAAGCGATGATTTTCTAACTTGTTCACAGATATTCTTTATTTCCATGGACAACCGCTTTCTTTACCCTCTTATATTTATGAGTTTGTCCATGGATTTTGTATCATACCTCTCTTCTTTTCTATAAATTGTTTTCAAATTAAATTTTATTAAAATTAATTAATTTAAATTAGTTAAAATATTTAAATTAAATTTGTAATTAATAAAACAACATTAAAATTTTACTAATAATGTACTAACTTAATTATTCTATTTTAATAAATTAATTTATTAATGTATATACTTAATTTTTTCTTATAAAAATGTAATAAATTGGTACAATAAAATGGATAAAAGTGATTAGTTTTTTTAAACACATTTCTTTTATTATAATTATTTAAGATTGATTGTTAAATAAAATCAATAACATAAATTTAGATTTATTATTTATAATATATTTACCTTGGAGTCAAACTTAATTTAAAATATAATTACTTAAAATGATTTTAAATATTTTCACTTAATAAAGATAAATTAACCAATGTAAATTAATTATTAAAAAAATAATTTTAAAAGCTTTATACACATATATAATTTTGCTATATATATATATTAAATCAACAATCTAAACTTAGATATATTATTTATAATATATTTACCCATGAGTAAAACTTGGATTAAAACATGGTATGCTCAAGTTTACATCAATTACTTCCTAAAAAAAATTACTTCCTCATTAAATTTTGAAAGCTTTTTTCAACCTACTCCCAAGTCCTACCTACCCATATTGTCATAACAACAATATTTAAGAAAGGCGCAGAGTCTATAAAACAATTTAGTATATTAATTAAAATATGTAAAAAATGGAAAGAGCATTTACGTCAGTAGTAACTAGTAATTGAAAATTTATAATTTTCTGTAAAAAATTTCTAATTATAGGATGCCACGTCATTTAATAGAAGCAGAGTTCATTATTACACGTATGTCGAGAAAAAAAACCTTATCTGATTAACTAAACAAATATATATATATTTATTGGTTGACTACTGCCACTGCGAGGATCCGAAGAATACGATTTTCCTTTTTGCGAAACGACGCCATTTTGTACCTCCTCCGCACCCCATGCGCTCGCAGGCTGGACCTTGCAAGTAGGCCCCATCTTTTTGATTAATTTCTAAACAAATGAGAATGACCACGTGACTGCACCACTCGCCACCGCTTTTATGAACCGGCGCGTAGCCCATACTCTCTCCTGCATCCCCATTCCCAATGGCGTTCGATGGTTGATCTGTTGTAAATGTAATGCGATAGCACCATTGACACAAACGTTAGTTGATTTTCGCCATTTTTCGATTCTTTCTGTCTCTGTAATGGACCGCGCTTCCTGGAGAACCCTGGTGCTTTCCAACCATCTTCTACAGCATCAATCGTCTTCAACCCTTACCCCCAATCCATGTCTCCAATTCTCCCCGCCAGAGCTGTCCGAATGCTTCTCCTTCGACATCAAACAGATGCGGAACCTCTTGGACGCTCACAATCTTCCCGACCGGGACTGGGTCTTCGGCTTGATGGTGCAGAGCAAGCTGTTCAATCCTGTTCAATCCGCTGGCAGAGTCTTCGTTTCGCCTGATTATAACCAGTCCATGGAGCAGCAGAGGGAGATGACCATGAAACGAATTCAGTATCTGTTGGATAATGGCGTTTTTAGAGGCTGGCTTACTGATAATGGAATTGAAGATGCGTGGAGGAAGTTTGCCGTGTTTGAGGCAATTGGGATTTATGATCACTCTCTAGCTATTAAACTTGGAGTTCATATCTTCCTATGGTACGTTGCCATATATGTGATCAGAGTCGGACTGAATATGTTTTTCATTCTTGCTAAGATCTCAAGATCCTTGTTTAATGCTCTGTCAAATCCTAATTCCAGTTCGTGTCCAATTATGTCATACTGGTTACCCTTTTCTCTTGTGCTAAAATTTATAGTTCTATTGAAATTCATTGCTGCAACTCTTTCTTCTCATGTATTTCATTTGCAGGGGTGGAGCTATACAATTCTTTGGCACAAAGCGTCATCATGACAAATGGTTAAGGGACACGGAAAATTATGCGATCAAGGGTTGCTTCGCAATGTCCGAGCTCGGTCATGGAAGTAATGTATGTGAAGATTGTTCCATAATATACGTTAAGTCGCTTGGCGTTTTTTTTTGTTTTCTAATTCTCCTTTTAAATTAGCAACAGTAACTTCATACGTAAAAAGATTTAGGTTCAAGGAATTGAAGCAGTGACTGATTCTGTTTTCTAATTCTCCTTTTAAGTTAGCAACAGTAACTTCATATGTAAAAAAATTTTGGTTCGAGGAATTGAAACAGCGACTACATATGATTCTGTTTTCTAATTCTCCTTTTAAGTTAACAACAGTAACTTCATATGTATAAAAATTTAGGTTCGAGGAATTGAAACGGTGACTACATATGATTCAAGCTCTGGAGAATTTGTTATTAATACTCCCTGTGAGTCAGCTCAGAAGTACTGGATTGGCGGGGCAGCCAAGGTAAAAGAAATGTTTTAGCCTCTAATTTCTCAATCATTGTTATCTCGTGAGCCAATGAAATTCTGTTTCAGCCTCGCCTTTCCTGATATGTTCTTCAATTAATCTTTAGCATGCAACACATGCTATAGTCTTTTCGCAGCTCGACATAAATGGGAAACGTGAAGGTGTCCATGCTTTTATAGCCCAGATCAGGGATGCGGATGGTAATGTCTGTCCATACATACGTATAGCGGATTGTGGCCATAAACTTGGTTTGAATGGTGTTGATAATGGTCGGATCTGGTAAGTACCTTATACTTTTGATTGATTATAATATAGGTTTTGTTCAATTACTGGAAAAATCAAATTCTGTTCTACAATTAGCAGATTGATAAATGCTTCAGGTTTGATAATTTGAGAATCCCAAGAGAGAATTTGTTGAATTCAGTAGCTGATGTATCACCAGAAGGGAAATATCTGAGTGCCACAGAAGACCCAGACAAGGTCAATTTTCCTGATTATTTTGTGTGCATGTATATATGTATGTGTTTGTGTGCATGTATATATGTATAAATGTATGTAATTTTCCCTTGTGACAGAAATATACCTTAATTTTGATACCATTAGTTGAAATAGTTCTGTGTAGATGATTCTTTTACTACATTGTTTCAGAGGTTTGCGGCATTTATGGCACCTTTGACATCTGGTCGTGTAACCATTTCAGTTGCTGCAATCTATTCTGCAAAGGTTGTTACTTGCTTATGGATAACCTTTCATTTGTCGATTTTGTTGGATCTGGAACTGCATATAACTCCTCTAGATTTTATAGACGTTCCGTTTACTCATAAATATCACATCACTTTGTTGCCAGGTTGGTTTAGCAATTGCTATAAGATACTCATTAACAAGGAGAGCCTTCTCACTTACACCAAATGGGCCTGAAATCCAATTACTAGACTACCCTAGCCACCAAAAGCGATTGTTGCCTCTCCTTGCCAAGACGTAAGTCTTTAAAACTCTAGTTCTGTTGTATCTGTAATCTTATTCTTCGTAACATCTGTTAAGTTTCTTTTTTTTTTTTTCCTTCTTTTGGTTTTAGTGGAGGGTAAGTTTACTTGACTTCATCTTTTCCATACATGATTTGAATAGTCAGTCTCGGGCTTGGAGTGAATGCTCCATGTTTTGAACATCTACTAGACATTGAAACCATGGACTGAAACATTCATGTGCTTGTTGTAGCTTCTATTCCATTTGGAGAGAAGTTAGAAAATGTGTTGTTACTAATTTTTTGAATACCAAATATGATTCTGTTATATACTGGTGGACTCTAGGAAATTGCTAGCATATGAATAGTTTACCTATTTTGCAGTTAAAAGTATTCATGATTTAGTGCCTGAATGTATAGGTCTAATCCCCTCGGTAGCAACCATTTTGCAATTAGGCAAGCATCTTAGTTGCTTTGTTGACATGAGGATGTGAATGATGTTACTTGTGCAGATATGCAATGACTTTTGCTGGAAATGAATTGAAAAGGATCTATTTGAAGAGAACACCTGAATCCATCAAAACAATCCATGTTGTTTCAAGTGCATTTAAGGCAACCTTTACCTGGCATAATATGAGAACACTTCAGGTCAGGATTTGCATTTGTTATTGCCTTTGGATATCCAAAAGGTAGAGGATATTGATATCACATTTTATTATTTGTGTACAAGGAATGTCGTGAAGCATGCGGCGGCCAAGGCCTGAAGACTGAAAATCGAGTCGGCCATTTGCAGAGTGAATTTGATGTTCAGTCTACCTTTGAAGGTGACAATAATGTCCTAATGCAGCAGGTAAGTAGCTTACATCACATTACTTGCAATCCAAACAAAAATGTCAGCATTAAGAATATTCAGAAAGTTCAGTGTTGAAGCTCTACTGACTGTAGATACAGCAGACATAAATCATCAAGATTTTATTCAAGTTGTCTACTTAAACCTGTGGGATTAGGAGGTTGGGTTACTAATTTCAGGTGAGCAAGGCACTCCTTGCTGAGTACATAGCAGCTAAGAAAAGAAACAAGCCATTTAAAGGGTTGGGATTAGAACACATGAATGAGGCTTGCCCTGTCATTCCTTCGAAGCTTACGGGTCCTACCCTTCGGAGCTGTCAATTCCAGGTAACATTATCATTATTTTCCCTGATTAGTGAAATCAAATTTTAAAACTTTTTATTTTTGCAACTTGTCCCGCACCAGACTGATGCCTTTTGCTTAAGAGAGCGAGATCTATTAAATCGTTTAGCCGCTGAAGTATCTCAATATGAAGCACGGGGTGATAGCAAAGAATATGCCTTCATTCAGGTGAGATTCTTTGCTTCTTATTTACTGGCTTGCCATGAATTTATCTTTAATTATTCGACCCTCTAATCTTCGTTATCCTTTCTGGTGTTCTAGAGCTTTCTGCTTGCGGAAGACTTGGGTAGAGCTTTCTCTGAAAGAGCCATATTGCAATCTTTTATCGACGTTGAAGATAGTCTACCTTCCGGTACAATAAAGGTAAAATTTAGTTATTGTTTCACTCATTCTCCATTTTCACTGCATATTTATCTGCATGCTTTTTCATACCCAAAAACAAGAATCTGGTTAAATTCTCTCTCGATTTATACTTTCTACGATGGGTATGTGTATACTTAGCAGGAGGTTAATCAAGTTGCCTAATATAAACATATATATGGTTTCTCCAACAGAATGTTTTAGGTCTTCTGAGATCCATGTATGCCTTGATCTGCTTGGAGGAAGATGCTTCCTTCCTCCGGTATGGTTATTTATCATCAGAAAATGTAGCTGCCGTAAGGCAGGAAGTGAAGAAATTATGCAGCGAAATACGACCTCATGCTCTAGCACTGGTCAGCTCCTTCGGCATACCCGACGCTTTCCTGGCCCCTATAGCATATAACTGGGTGGATTCCAATTCTTGGTCTTCAGTGCAGCAAAAGGAAGGCGCCATTGCAGTTGGCCGTTCATGATAAGCATTCTCCATATTGTATCATTTGCTCAAACTAGGAGCACTTGGTAAGGGGGTTTACATATACAGCCGATTCAGATGGGGATTTCCAAACATTGCAAATTGTAATTTTACTTTTTAAAGCCAACTCACTTTCCCTTGAATAAGGCTTACATTACCAGTTTATTCTCTCCATTATTCATAATTTAGCTTATTTAGATAGGGCAAGACATTGTATTGGCCAACATTGCTGCAAAGAGAGAGACTGGAGAGTGGGAAAGCATAATATTTTCATCCACATCAATTCTTATGTAAATTATGTTTACAATTCAAGGAATCAGAAAAAACAGGCCATGCAAAATGCTATCAGTGTTTCTGATGTGCAAATAATGCAAACAGCTAAAGCATGAAATGTCGACTGATATACAATTTTAGCGACTTACAGTTACCATTCAGACTCTCGGACTATTAAACACAAACATATACATCGCTCCTATAACTTGGAAACAGGTATTCCCCTGCATATTGAATGAAACTCCAAAGAACCCCTCTAGAATAACCAGCATTCAGAATCTCCCCTTATAAAAAAAAAGGGGGTTGAAATGCCATGGATCACCAGACAATGAGTCGAATAATATATCAACATAAAGCAGCAACTTTGAGACTAAAACTGACTAATCATGCGAAGGAGAGGGAAAAAAAGAAACAGCTGCAGGAAAGACTCCTATGTGTGTCATTTTAAGAATCGGTTGATCAGTTAGTGTGCTGAGTACATTATGCATTTTTCCCAGGATTGTATACTGAAGTTGAAGGCGTGTTCTGATGATGCGGAGCGAGGTTTATATTTACAGTATCGGTCTTAATATTAGCCTTCGTTGTACCTTTAACTGATTGTCCAAGCTCAACAGGCCCCTCTGCAGTAAGCCTTCCCATCTTCTTCTGCAGATCAGCCAGAGGATCAGCTATCAGTTTCCCCTTCGGACTCTTCTTTGCATCAGCATGCTTGAGTTCCAGCCTATATAATGCAAATGAATCGTAATTGCTGATATCATATTCGTACAAATGCCATTCAAGAGAGCTTGATGGCTGTGGATCCATGTAATAGGACTTCTTCTGTCCACCGAATTCCTTCATCACCAGCTTCCTTGATTCATGCCAACCACGGCCTTTATAATCCGGCAATGACCTCTGCTTTCTATTGCCACTCTCAAAAGCCCGTCTAGGCTTGTCAAAATAGAGCCATTCCCTGATTGTTTCACCCTTGAGTAATGAAATATCAAAAAGCTCTGCAACAATGGGAAAGAACCACTATGATAGAACCATAGACCACGAGCCAATTTATCCAACTTTCTTTGGCAGAATAAAGAGAATACGCAATGGAAATGGGTAATAACAAGAAACAAAACAACAAATGAAAAATTACACCGGGAAATAGAAAAAAGTTATAAGCAACATAAAAGCTTACCAGGAGCATTCCATGGAGATTTCCTTGTTGCAGCACCATCACATATAGGTATTCCAACTTCTTTGGCTTGCGTCTTTGCACGAAGAGCAGTAAACAGTGGACCATCCTTTAAACCAATGCCCCCAGGGCGCAATACTGGAGTCATTCCTGGAAGGCCTTCATTTATTGCAAGAATAGAATGACAGCTACTGCAATAGTCCTGACACCATTTAGATCCTTCAGCAGGTCTGAAACAGTCCCAGAGAGCACATATTGGCCCCATAAAAGCAGATGGTGGGGGTGAGATATTTGGGAGAATGCTGGGCTTTGTGTCCTGGCTAAAGTCTCCAGCATCATACGTCCCAATAAGAACCCCATAGTCGAACTCTTCATGTGAATCCAATATATGGCAATCCAAGGTAGACGTATCATCCTTACCTGCCACTGTGTTGTGCTTAAAGTTTTGATATAATTTGAAATCTTGACAATTAGATTGAGTAGCTATGTCTGTGTCTGATTTGTAAAGTGAATAATTCTGTAGAAGAGGAGTAGAGACTTTGAACTCTTCAAATTCAGGAAAACTATGCTGTTGGAGCTCCTGAATAGCAAAACCATCAACCGTCTCAATGTTTATTTTAATTGTCTGAATATTCAAAAACTAAGACCATTCCAATGCTCCTTTTTGCCATGCATATTAGAATACAACATATATTATACATTATAGGGATGGCAGAACCAAATGCTCAAAGTCTCAAATAACAGACTTATATGTACCATGGTAAATTGGTAAATTCGATGTAAGCTCTAAGCCTCAAACCTCACAAGTAAAATTGTTGGATACTTGCATCACAAATGGAGAGCGAATAACAACTAAGCCAGACACTCGAAGATGCTGGTTTGTAGACATGGGTCCCAATGGAAACCAGCTAGTTTCAAGCAAATGGCTTAAAATAGGAAACATTAAACAATTGAGGTATCTGCAGCAGTCAATACAATTTCATTAAATGGTCAAGAAGCTGTGTTCAATTTTTCTAATCGGCTATACTACACTTTTCGGTTTCTTCTTAACATTATACAAGATACAACTATTTTCCTGGATTGGATCAAGAAGGATTCTACACCCACCAGCATGCAAAACAATATAAAGAAAGAACGATTTAAGAAATACATTGTATAGATTACAATACTGAAAGAACATATCAGGGTAGGGAGAAATTAGACCGAAGAGACCAGAAAATATCTGATTTAGCCAATGAAACATGGCATTCAACAAAAAGTATGGAAAAAACTGAGAGATAAAAGGGCCTACCTGCTGAAAATCAGATGGATTGCTGGCAAGAACACTATGGAGATCAGGCTCAGCCTTTGGTTCAGCCAATGTACTAGTTGCATCATCTTGCTCATCACATTGCTCTAGTAGACGGGCCAGATCTTGCGAGAATGATCCAAGACTGCCCTCCTAATTACATGCGTAGAACTAGAAACATTTAGATAACAAAATATACAGATGGAATAGAAAAACGCCCTTTGCAAAAAATTAAAGGAACCTACAACAAATGAAGAGGCAGGTGATGGTTCAGTGAGCTCAGCATTCCACTCCCGGAGCATCTGATGCACTTGCTCCTCAAGAACAGCAATGTCAGAAGTGCGACTCTCCTTCCTTGCAGATTGAAGGCTGGTGAATATCCCTTGAAGGTCATTAACTCGGTTCTTTGCTTTTTCCTTCAAAATCTGATGAGAAGTAGACTGGCATTTACTCTTCAAACCCTTCGGCATTGATCCCTCTCTTTTCCACCACCAAGATTACCTTTAGCAGAAACTGGAAGAAGAAAAGAAGAAATCACAAGATGACATTAAGGGTCTTCAAAACAAATATTGTTTTGATATTGCCGTTGCATATTGTTCTACTCCCTCTTACTCACAGTTGAGAAAAACAAGTAAATTGTATTCACTGTACGGACCATGGGGGTGATCACAATGTCCCCAGAAGCTAATTCATCTTGACCTAGGTCTCTACTAAAAATTTCCGCGTAAAAGTTTGATAAATTGAATATTTTCATACAATCTTCCAATTTATCCTAATCTTAGCCACCGAATCCCAGTAAGAGGTAGAAAAATTCAGCCCCATTTAAGTATCGAAAACCCAAACGAAAGACAAGACAGTGGTAAACATAGAATTATTACCCGCCAAATTTCAGAATTTTTGGCTCGAAATCAGGGGAAATCTTCGATGAAGGAAATAGATTACTGGGTCAATCTTTTCCTTAGAGAAGAAATCAGTTTCTCTTTCGCTCTTCGTTCACAGCTTTAGGGTCAGACTAATTCCCAACAATTCGATGTTGACGAACTTGGAGACACGATTTTACTTCTCAAACTAATTCTCTTACACGGCATCTCGTCGGTTTTTCTTTTCAATTTTTCTGAAGAATGAGCCAGATGAGGGCAATAACTTTTGGGAATTGTGTCCATTCCGAGGCTATTTTTCAATAATTACTAAATCCACACTTTTTCATTATACCTATTTAACCCATAAATTCATATCTCGGGCTAAAATATTAGAGGAAGTCACACTTTTGCATATTATTAAACTTGAAAAAGGAAAAGAACATGCTTAAAAAATCAAACGTTTCAATGATTTATGAAATCTAAAAATTATATTATTTTAAATTAAATAAATTATCATTTTAACTTTATATTACAGTTGTTGTAAAAAAAAAACTTATATTATAGTTTATATGAAAATAATATTTATCTCTCTAAAAATTCAGTGTTTGAATCCTCCCCTTTATTTACCTTCATTATTCTAAACAAAATTCAAATTACTCTCTCCAAAAAGAAAGTAAAAACAAAATAAAATCCAAACTAACAGCAAACTAAGAAATATTTACCTTCCTTGTTCCAAAAAAAATTCAAATTACTCTCTCCAAAAAGAAAATAAAAACAAAATAAAATCCAAATTAGAGACATGAGGGCAAACTAAGAAAGATTGTAAACTATATTTTTCTAAGTGAGGATAAATAAGTCAATTAACATCGTAGGGGTAGGAAAGATATAAGAAATCGTAGGAAAGATTTTATTTGTCTATTTTTGTCGACAATTTATATTAAGTAAAGTAACTAGTCAAAATATTTTAAAGTTCCAACAATAATAGAAAAGTCAGTTGAAAAAGGTTATATTAAAAACATAGGAAAAATAAAATAAAATAAAATAAACAAATGTTAATAATTACCTTAATAAACATTTAAGCTAATATCATAAATAAATAAGTTGAGAACAAAATAAGGCACTATTCAAGTAGAATAGAAGAAAAATATCATAAAAAAGGAATGGAAGAAAGGTGTTGAGATTTTGGCTTAATTTCTCTTGAATCTCCTTTCATTTATTTCACTTGTTCTTCGTAATAATGGGCATCTATAATATCATACTAATGTTTATAATAATTCATTATTATTTTCAAGTTAATATATTTTCCATTGCTGGTATAAAGTACTGAAAAACGCATATTAAAAAAAAAAAAAAAAAAAAAAAAAAAGCTACCAAGTACCAACTCAAATTTTGTATAAATATATTTTGGAAAAAGAAATGAGATGTTTTGGACCGGAGGAAGATGAAATCCAGTTGGGCCAACCTATTTTGCTAGCTCTTGGTCCGTTGGCGTTGGCCCAACTATATAATATTAGCAGAAATTCTCTCCATAACTTGTATTTTAAAAATTGTTTACTTTTGAGAATATTAACAAATTTGTTCTTCAAAACTGAAAAGTAGATTCCCTAGAATAATTTGCTACAATATGATTTTTATGCTCTTTATAATTTATAAAGATAGGGTTATACATATTTGGTATACAACCATATCTGACAATTAAATTTTACTTTTGTGCCAACTTGAGCATACTTCGATTAATAAGGTACCTATTTTCGACTAAAAGAGAGTGAATTCTAATCTCTACCTTCAAATGTTATATTAAAAAAATCTAATCACTCAAAATTGTAACTTTCATTTTTTTCCCTAAAACTTCAATATCTCACCTCACATTTATTAACTGGAAAAAGAAATGGTAAAAGGAAGATAGTGAAATACTTTTAAAGGTTGTTTTTTTAGTAATATCATTACAATTATAGAGAAGATAATGTGATATTTTGTCCATCGATATCTTAACCGTCGAATTATATTCAAATTGATAATTTTTTGAAATTTATTATTCACTCAAATTTGGACATGAACAAAAAAGTTAATAATATTCTAACAACTTAAACCTACTTTCACAAGCTACCTCATACACATTGATTGTTTGATCAACAATTTGACCAAATCTGTGTAAGCTCAACTCAGTCAGAAGCTGGATTGATCGATGAGATGAGTAGCTGAAAAGTGTAGGAGAAACCTGAAAAGTAGAAAATAGCTCCGTCGTGCAAGTTAGTGAGTGGTCTGAGTTATATTTGAGAGAGTGTAATTTCGTGTACCTGGGAATTAGATGGGAGGTCTCTATTTATAGGCAGAGCTTTCGACAGGACGTTTGACAGGCTTCCAACAACTCCTTGGCGTTTTGGAAATCACGGCATGTTGTCGTGGAATATGTCGGAGAGTCATTCCTAATGGAGTGTCCTTTGATCGACACAACTGGTGAATCAGGTTGCCGAAGTGAAAGATGGTAACTCGACTCGGCTTGCATTCCAAGCGACTGAGGTGAGAGAAAAGTCAGCTCGGGCTTAGAGATGGGACCTAAGGAAAGAATCCTCCCACGTATTATTTTCTAGGTTGATTCTTCATTGTTATCTTATCAGGAATTGTCACGTGATCAGTGAGAAATCACCTTCAACTCTAGGTATTTTCTCCCGATTAATGGAAAGTTAAAAAGAAAATGAAAATTTTATTGATTGAAATAAATCAAAAGATAAATCCCAAGTAATTTAATTACAATTAAGAGTATATTTTGGTAAATAAATTTGCGTACGTTCGTTCTATTACACTAAAATCAAACCAACTTTGGAAAGTATTATAGAACTCTCACCTAATATAAACAGTATTAGAATTTTATGTTAGACTTAAATTTGTATTAAAATAATTTCGAACATGTCTTACATACCTTTCTTCATGACTCTATTAGGCCGTGGGTCTGTCTCTACATGGAACCCATATATATATACAGACAAAGTCCATCGGAGCAAATTATTACTTCTCTAAGAAATGGTTTACAAAAATTGTCTTCCATTTGACAAACTATTTTTTAAAATGTAATTAATTACCTGTTTAAATAATTATTTTAATATTATTTGAAGTTTATTATACATGTTAAGGATCTTACATTAGAAAAAAAAATATTATAAATATTTATAATAGACATGGACTACTTTAATCATTAATTGATTTTGAGATAAAATCTATAAATATTGACACGCTACCAAAGTTTAAAAGGAAAAAAAAAATCAAACCAACGTTTGATCTCTATGAATATTGATATACCTCAGATTCGTAATTATTCTATTCAGTTATAAATTATTATTATTTTTTAAATATAACAATATACCATTAGAATGGCAAAAATATGAAACTCAAAACATGTGATATATAGATCATAATGTTACTTATGCCCTTAACCATTAACTAATCTAATCTATATATTCATCGAACGATTTGTCCCACAACCTTTAATTTGCTCTCATTGTATGTATAATTGAAACTTGATCACTCAAAAACAAAATTTTGGGTTCGTCCAATGTTCATAATCATTAGAGTTTGAAATGGTTCTTTACTTGGTGAGTGACACATTTTTGTCTAACACTTTATCTACTTTAAAAATAAAGGAAAAAACTAGGCTATTAAGGAGGAACTTTCTCCTTAATGACAACTCATTATATTTTTTAATTTTTTAAAATTTTATTTTTCTTTTTTATTTTAATTATCAAATATTTAATGGTGTTAAAAGGGGAGCTTAAAAATAAAAACATGTCCACGTTAGCCAAATTGGCAACCTACCAATTGTAGGTCTTATTTTCTTTACAAAGCGAAAGTTTCTTTCTTTATTCATTTATTTATATTAGTTGTTTTTTTTTTCTTATTACTAAGGCAATAAACTGAATTACTTTTTTAACGGAACAAAAGGGAGAACTAAAGTGATTTACTTAATACTAAAAAAAAAAAGAAAATGCCCATGATCTGGCATGCACTATTTATCAATTGAAAATTTTTATTAAAAAACGATTAAGTATAGACAATAATGTAGGCTAATGATCACTCCCATAATCTTCATACATTTTGCTGAAAAAGGACAAATTTGAATATATATATTAACAACTCCCATTTACGTTGCCTTTATAAGCAACATTTGGTGTCAAATCGTTTACAGAAAAACCTTAAAGATCTGAGAGGAAGAAATGGAAGCAAACCTTGTTGAACCTCAAGCTCATGTTTGGAAGTACATATTCAAATTTATGGATTCTTTGTCACTAAAATGTGCAGTTCAATTGGGCATATTTGATGTCATCCATAACCATGGTGGACCCATGAGTCTCTCCGACCTTGTTTCCGCCCTCTATGTCAGACCCACCAAAGCTCAATGCCTTGGTCGCCTTATGCGGCTTCTCGTCCACTCCGACTTTCTCTATGCCACCAACAACGACAAAGATAACAAGGAAGAAATCAAGTACATTCTCACACCGCTCTCTCGTCTTCTCCTCAAAAATGAGCCTCAAGGAGCTGCCACTCCCTTGTTGCTTCTCATGCTCGATCAAGCTCTATCGGGTCCGTGGGATTCTTTGAGCGGTTGGTTTGGAAGTGATGATGTTACTCCATTTGAGATGGGGAATGGTGAGACGATATGGGATTATGTTGGTGGGGAAGCCCCATTTGGGAGGCTGTTTCATGAGACGATGGTGAGTGATTCTAGCTGGTTGGTGATGTGGTGGTTAGAGAATGTGGTAGTGTTTTTGAGGGATTGAAGTCGTCGGTCGATGTCGGGGGCGGCTCGGGAGCCATGGGAAAGGCCATTGCGGCTGCGTTCCCGCGCATGGCCTGCACTGTGTTTGATCTCCCGCATGTGGTTGACGGCTTGCAAGGAACTCAAAACTTGCGGTTTGTTGGGGAGACATGTTCCAACGGATTCCCAAAGCTCATGCAGTTCTACTCAAGGTATATTTGATTTATGTTCCATTTTGGTTCCACGGTTGTAAGATTTTTATAAAAAATTATTCCTAAATAAAAGATGAAGTATTTTATCTAAAATCTTTAAATAATACAACACAATTCGATCAGAGAATCTAGTTACATAGTCTAAGAAGTACGGACACTCCAATTTGGTAACGTGTCTAGGTTGGATACTTATTGGACATATATCAGACATTTGTTAACTCAATAGATGTGTGTCACACACTAATTGTATACAAAGTTAATATGGATTCAACACTTATTATAGAGGCACATTTCAAACACTTGTTATGCATAAGAAATAGACATAAATAATAACATAGGACAAAATAATAAATTTTGAGAATAAAATACATAAAACTAATTTTTTTTAAGTATGAAAATGCATAAACTTATTGAATAATTGAATTTCCTTAAAAGTGATATATACCTAAAAAAATTTTGTATATTTTAATAAACGTGTCCTTGACAACTGATGTGTCAGTGTCCTAAATTTTTAGAAAATAGTGTGTCATCGTGTTCGTGCCATATCATATCTCTGTCTCGCGTTCTTATCAGTGCTTTTCTTAACACATAGTAAAGAGTAATATATCGCTATATCAACATTCGTATCAGGTATATGAATCAAGTATACACATATAAATGGTATATCAACTATATCATTGTTCGGACCTGCTTACTAGGTATATTAGACTTTTCTTTCACATACATTGTTTGGGCCTCCAAAGTTCACTATTTTTTACCAAATTGAAAAGTGGTTTATTATTCTTTTGCAAGTGGTCCAATAAAATAAAATAAAAGCCACGAAACTTTTTAACACTAAATTTCTGCTACTTTAGTGGATTCTACATGATTGGAAGGACGAGGATAGCATAAAAATCTTGAAAAAGTGCAGAGAAGCAATTCCGAGTAAAGCAGAGGGTGGGAAATTGATAGTGCTAGAAGTGGTGGTGGGTAGCCGAGAAGGGGACAAGGAGCTAACAGAAGTGCAGCTGTGGCTTGACATGTTAATGATGGTCACCACCACTGGGAAAGAAAGAGATTTCAAGGAATGGGAGACCCTCTTTCTGGCAGCAGGCTTCTCCAGCTTTAAGATAGTCTGTGAAATGGGAGCAAGGTCTCTGGTCGAGGTCTATCCTTAACTTAATCTTTGTCTTATCTCTCACATAAGTGTGTATGACATGCTGTGGAGACTCATCTTCAAATGGGAGAAGGGAAATGGGTATCCCAGTTTGACCATAAACCCACTACACCATCACCGACCACCAGTGGTAACATAGTCATTAAATTAAAAGCAAATAATTCATGGTGTTTCTCTGTGAACAATTTCTACATTTGGTTTGGGAGTGGATTATTGGAAACTAGAATGTATACCTATTTAAAAACATGGGATATTAAGTGCGAAGGACTTTTTAGATAGAATTCGATAATATAATTATATTATCGATCGTGGGAGTACAAAGAGATATACGTTTTAAACATGGTTTTGTGTCGAATGCATTTTTCATAATTAAAGTATGTATTTGTATAGTTTTAATAAATATTTGGTTTACGGAGTTTGGGGTCGTGGGGAAATGAGTTTATTTGGTGTAGATAATTTACTAATTTGATGACTTCTATATGAGTTATATATAAATGTAATTTCAAATCTGTGAGTCAAATATCCTATGAATAATTAAGAAAAAAATAAATTAACAAAGCAATGTTTAGGTAGCTTTCTATTTCTAACCAAAAAGTAACGATGCGTTTTTAAAATTTGAAGTTTAAATGATATGATTTAAAAATCTTATAGATCAAACTGATATAAACATGATGTTTTTTCTTTAAAAAAAATCACTAGATACCACTCTTTTAAAAGGCAAAAACTTTAGTTTCAAATATTTGAATTGGAAGAGATTTATAAATAGGATGGTAAAGTTAGGATCATATATTATAATTTCATAAGCAAAATGAAGGCTGTGTCATTTGGGCCATGCTCACTTGTCCAATAATTTTATGGTGTGGTATATAGAGGCCCACTTAATTTATTAATTTAATCACAAATATTTTCTGCCTTCTTTATTCAAGCAATAGTAAATAGCTTATGGTATCAAAAATTTTATTATCAAACTGAATATAACCTTAACGTTAAGTTAAGTATATATCTTCGAATTCAATCTGTATATAATGTTGAACTTAATAAAAAAAAGTTCAATGCTAATAGGTTTAATTTGTGATAATTTCTAGGATTGTTATCACTCATTTTTTTCTTCACTATTTGTTGTTTTTCAATTATATTTTCTTCTTATTTTGTTTTGTTTGTATCTTTATATTATTTTCACTTTTTTTTTTCCTTTTTCTTGCCCTCTTTTTCTTTTCCGTCTCTTCCTAAATTTTACCAAACGTTTTATTTTATACTTTCATAACTTTTTGAAAAAAGAATTATGCATTCATTTTGTTTTTAGAAAGACGTAAGTAGTTTTTTAAATTCGAAATAAATTAACAAATAATATGTTGCTACTATATTTAGTTCTTTTTACTTTTATCTTTTCTGTCATCGTAAAATATGTTATTACATTTTTTTTTTTTGGAAAACAAAAACCTTTTCAAAAGTAGGATTTTTAATTTCTAAATAAGAATGAAATAGAAAGGGATCAAGAATCAAATTCAAACAAATCTCCTTGGCTCCATATCCCCAAGTGCATTGATTTTTACAATAGCTCCACGAATAAATTGGTGGGTAATGGGAGGGACACCCTCTTCTGGTATCACAATTGGACAGGAGATGACCCTTTATACCTTACACAGTCTCCTTTTTTTGCTCTGAGATGTCCGATGCTTGGGTTCATTCTTCTTGGAACCCCCACCCTCGAAGAGTTTGACAGAGAGCAGATTTCCGGCCTTCTGATTCTAATGGTCTCGACAGACCTTTCTGGCTTCACTCAAGAGACGGTATTTTTTCAATAAAGTCCATAAAATCCAAGCTTGCTGAGCCTTCCTTTGCTCCAATTTCTACTACCTTTGTTAAGCTGTGGAGTTTATACCTTCCTAAAAAATACAAGTTTTTTCTATGGTGCATCTTCCATCCTGGTATCAACACATTTGATAAGATGCAGATTAGATTTCCATATCTGAATATCAGTCCAAACTGGTGCGTTTTGTGCAATTGTTCGGGCGAAACATTAGATCATTTGCTGCTTCATTGCTCTTTCATAGCTACATTGTGGAATAATCTCTTTTCGTCTTTCAATCTTTCCTATGCTCTTCCGGGGCGTATTGAGTTTTTCCTCACCGAGACTCTCTACCCTTTATCTGAAAGCAGTAGATCCATTCTTTGGAAAAATGGTATTAGTGCTGTTCTTTAGAGTGTTTGGCTAGAAAGAAACAACCGATTTTTTTTTGGACAAATCTCGCTCTTCTGCTCAACTTTGGGAGGATATTATAGTCTTGACATCAACTTGGTCCTCAAAATCCCATCATTTTTTGTAATTATAATTTATCTACCATTTTGCTTAATTGGAGTGCTTTTATATAGCCTCTTCTTTTGTATGTTTCTCACATGCCCTTTCAATGAAATGGTTTCTCCTTAAAAAAAAAAAAAGAATCAAATTCAAAAAAAAAAATGTCAAGGGTTTAATATGAAAAATTGGATAAAAATTCATATTGCAAAGTGATACATTATTATTATAAATTCTTTCATTTCAGTTGTCAAACTTTATTGGTAGAGAGGTCTGAACTTAATTCTTAGTATTAATTATTGCAAAACTAATTAGTTAAGTAGTAGCATTAAATTCAGGCGATTAGATTAGTAGATTTGATGCTCTCTTATATATTTTTAGAGTCGGAAAAAGAAATCAAGTAGAATAATCAAGTCTTGGTTGGGGAAATTTCGTAACTCACTGCAAATAACGAATTCCTTAACCTAATAAATGATTTAACTTTTTGGTAATGGTATGTTTTCTTTATTAAATTAATTTTATATCTTTCACAGTGGAATTTCTTAATTAAATAATAAAATACCAAACCGAAACTTTCAGGAAACTCTCTCAATTGCATTGGGAAACTTTCACGGAAATTAGAAGAAGTATTCCTCTTTAACTCCGTACATAGTATAGTCACTAAAAATATACCCGCCACTCAATAAATATATAAATCATTAAATATCGATCACATATTTTTATGTTTAAATTTCGTTTTCATCTTCCCAATTCTCAAAATATCTATTTGATTTTTAATTATTTTTTAATTTTAAAAACAATATTTTGGTATTTTAATTAATGAACTGAAAATAATTATTCTAGTCATTATTTATTATTTTTATTTTGTAAGCATTACTGATCACCTGCCCTGCTGTTGAGGCATGTACTCCAATAGTCATTTGACATATAATTTATGTTTATAAAACTTGTTGCCATCATTTTTTCTCCATAAATATTTACTATACGTGTCAAATGGTCATTGGGCCACACGCTTTGAAAGGAAGAAGTACGTAATTGTTTATTTTTTCACCTATTCAGCCACTCAATAACATACCTTAGCCATGACAATTTCTTATTTTACATGTCTCAATAACCATAATTAAGTCATGTTATTTTACTTATTAAAGAATAATTAAGAAGATAGGATGAGATATATTTTCAATAAAAAAGTTGGATGTTGGAATCCAAAGATGAATTACACAAAATAACAATTTACTAGGAACCAAACGACAAATTAGTGTAGAACCATAAATTTTGAGTGACAAAATCATATTTTATTAAATTTAGTAGTAATTATAAATTATCCCCAAATTAAAATTAAAGACATCAATTTCAAAATAATGCAAGTGTCTTTTATTGGACCTTTAGATTGGATTTAATGGGTCGAATGGAGTTATACAGAACTTGGGCTAAGATCAATTTAGTTGAGAAATCAATTGATATTCTGGCCGAAACCGAAATTACCATAAGACTGGAACATTATTCAAAAATCTCATGTTAACATTATCAAATTCATGGGATTCTATCTCAAAGAGGTCGAGTAGCCCATATCTATTATAAACTCTCTTTTGTTTTTAACGTGGGATCCTTAGCCAACACTATAATAAAATTTAAGAAAATTAAAAAAATAGATTTAAAGGTTAAAATAGTAAAGTCAAACGCACGAGCTTTAGGGTTTAGCATTTATTAAAGAACACCGGCTTGTATAGGAGAGAAGGACTTGTGTGTCATTCAACGAGACAAACACACAGACTCATTACGAACCATATATCTAAAATCACTGTTCCATTAGCGGCGGATTTCATGCAACATTTTAAATGTTGATACCGTGTTGATTTTCTGCCCCTCTCTTCTCTATCTCTAAATTATTGATTTTCTCCCCCACATTTCTGTTATATTAATAATCATCTCCTCTCCTTGTGGTGGAACTGGTTTGAACGTAGCATTATTCTAAAACCCTGTTGCACAATCTCGCTGATTTTTTTAATAAATGCCAAACCGGACGGTGGAAGCAACATCTTACGACTTTTTGACCCCAAAACAAAATATTATATTCAACTTCTTCATATACTATTTCACCAGTAGACCCATCATTTATTTGGCTTTTGGAGATTAGTTGTATCATCATCGATTCATCATGTATGGCCCTCGCCGGCATATTGGTTTCTTTTTTCTTAAGCTGAATGGAATCTGACGTCACACCCCTCTTTTAATATATATATATATATATATATAATGACCCTTTTCATTTACCCGAGGCGCCACGTGGCACAAAATAGAGACAATTATTCCCCAATTTCTACCTCAATCTTTTTGCCAATCTTATTCCTTCCTTGACCACTTCCCTTTCTCTTTTTCCGAATACGAAAATTTGATACAGTCCATGTACTGTAGGATCGATTTGTGTCTTCCACCAATTGATCTCGTCATTAATTGATTATCTACATAATTTGAATGGAAGACGGGGGCGTGGCGTGGGATTGGACGGCGATCGAGGTGAGGTGGCAGTTGTGTATATATTGAAACGAATTTAAAAGTTGAATAATGGAGAGGGGGACACGTCATGATGAGGTCATGGAGGACACGTCTGTCATTATCCTTTTGACACGGCGGACAGAGATAGGGTGGGTGGCTGATGTTGGTCCGCCGACGAGATGAAAGAGGTGTAAATACGAGCTCTTTGCTTTCCACGTGGCGGGCCCCCCCTCAATGCTGACGCGCCATCTGCTGACCTGACCTTCACATTTCTTGTCTTTTTCCCCATCTCCACCTCTCCGCACCTTCGTCTCTTTTTTGAATTCACCATTTCCTTTTATATATATATATATATTCCCCATCACCCACGTCTCTTTTTAATTCTATAAAAATTTACTTATCGTCACTTAAATTTTAAAATCAAATTTAACCCCGAATTTTGACTTGGGGTGCATAAGGTAAAAGTCAAAATGCAAAAGAAGACACACGTAAAGGGAACGTAGGCAAAGGAAAAAATAATGATAATAATGACACATAGTAAACGTCAGACGCACCCCAGCAGTGCAAGCACCGCGTAAGCTTCCTTTTTGGTGCCTAACTGCCGTTGACGCCCCCACCCCGACCATGGACCAAGTACCAACCAATCTCTTAAATCTCTCAATCTCTCCATTATATATAATCTCCATATCACCTAGCTTCCTTCCACTTCAATTTCAGTTTCAGTTCCAATTCCAAATCCGATTTCATTTCCATTTCCCACCATGCACCAAGCCATTCCTTATCGGTCGTGGCAAAGCCAAAGAATTCAAACCAATAATGATAAGGCCTCATTATTCGCATTACCCACCACAAGCAGATCATCCTCCTCCGCTTCCGCTTCCGCCCCACCCATGAGCCATGTGAGTGCGTTCGTCTCCGAGACTGCGGCCATCGTGTTCGCCAGAAAAAGGTTGCTGCATGACCACGTCGTCAAGCGCCTCCTCCTCGGCCTCGGCGCCAAACCCCGCCGTCTACGAGGTCGACGACCAAGACGAACTCCGCGTCCTCACGGAATTGGAGGCGATACGCGGCGCAGGCGCCGGCGGTGCCCAATTGCAATTGCCGGCCCTCTTTATTGGGGGAACCTTCTTTGGGGGTCTCGATACACTCATGGCCACTCATATTTCCGGCGATTTGGTTCCTATACTCAAACAGGCCGGTGCGCTCTGGCTCTGAATTTCATTCTCAATACCTAATTACCATTTTCTTTTTTCCCTTCTTTCTTCACTCCCATTTTGTTCCTCAACTTAGATTGTGCCTATGAATTTTTTTTTTTTCTAATTGGAGTTCGTAAATGAAATGAGTAACAATTTATGGAAATATTTGTTAATATATCAAACTGGTCTTTCTTTAATCTTTTCGAGGGGATATTATGTAAAGCCAATTAATGTTTCACATGCTAAAAAAGTATACGCTTCTGTGTTAAAGTTAAATATATATATATATATAGCTGTAAATCCTGCGTGGGGTGTCGAAGGGTTTGATCCTTTTGTTCCGGGCGGAATAGCGTCTCATCATATTGCAGCAGGTACATTGGGCATATTAGCGGGCCTATTCCATCTTAGTTCGTCACCCCCCAACGTCTATACAAAGGATTACGTATGGGAAATATTGAAACCGTCCTTTCGAGTAGTATCGCTGCTTGTTTTTGCAGCTGTTTGTTGTTGCTGGAACTATGTGGTATGGTTCAGCAACTACCCCGATTGAATTATTTGGGCCCACTCGTTATCAATGGGATCAGGGATACTTCAATGATATATTCCGTTAAGGACAGCCCCTCACGTATATATATATATATAAAGAAAAAAAAAAAGGAAAAGACGCGTTCCGTCACATCGATGGGTAGTGGATGTAGAAAAAAGATTGTAGTCGGCATTTAAATTTGAAAGGAGGAGAATCGAGACCATTTGTGGAAAACGACAAATTACGATACCCAAAAGTATATTTTAAATAAGCCGTGGAAGATTAAGAACAAGACAATCTGTATTTAAGCACTATTTTCTTAAATCATTATAACAGTAGTCCAAATATGAAATAATAGGGGGAAGGGAGAAATAATAAAGTTTTCATTTGCATTTTCACTTATGTCATTTAAAATTAATAATAATAATTTCAGAGAGATCCATTTTGTGCTGAGAAAAATGTAATGGAAATGACATCTGAAAACAAAAAATATTTTTAGGCTAAATTAACAAAAGATTTGTTTATAAAAAATACTCCTAGCTTTTCAAAGTTTTCAACTTACTGCTCAATCAGATTTTTTTAACCAAACGGAGATATTTTTTTAAAGACGAAGTTTAGGGTTTTTTTTTTCTTTTGTTGGTAATAAATTTAGCCATATTTTTATAATTTTATTACTTTATGCTATGAGTTTAACTCTCCAGATTTGTCGCGAGGAAGTTCTGATATGTCATGGTTTCGTAAGTTTTTTTAAATTTCTGTTTTATAAATATCAACTAAACCCATCATTAATAATTTAAATTACTTGATTTGCTCAAGATATTTCTAGATATCTGCATTTTTATCGAGTTTCCCAATTTTTTTAGGAAAAAAAAATTATTATTTTGGTTAAGGATTCCACCAAAAAAAAAAGATTAATAAGAAATCTTTATAAGATATATGAGTCACTCCTCCCCTCTCTCCAATTAATTTTGAGATATTGTAATATTACATAATATCATCAGAGTACAACAAAAATTTCATCCGTGGAAAATAATACTAGTAACTTTTTCTTTTTCTTTTTGAAATTCTAAGTTGTTGACAAAGCTATTATTTTTGTGTATCGATTAAATTTAAATTTATACGAAACTTAGATTTTTCTGTTGAGATTGTCAGGTAGATTAACAAAAATTGAATGATAGGTGAAATTTGCCACAATTATCTCAGGGAATTTTTTTATGCCATCAATATATATATAGAATAATGCCGTAAAGTATGAGAATGTTTGAAATTAGATTGACTGTGTTATTAACAACTTAACATGAAAAAAGAATAGACATTAAAAAGAAAGAGAAAAAATCCCGGAGGAGAAGTGTCGATTATGTGCAAACTTTGTCATTAGTTGAAGGGTAATTTATTACGTGTTATTCATATAAGTAGTTTGAGAATTTTATTTAGACTTCTATTTTGGTTATTATTATAATTTATTTTTTTTTTTGAACAGTTCTATTTTGGTAAATAGCAGCTACAAATAGACTAGTTATGTAAATATCTGTGCCACCTGTCATGAAAGCCCAAGCTGTATTAAATGGGTCCAAATAATATACAAGCAAGACTTGGGCTCCCGTTTACAGAAAGCCCAAGAAGAAACCTTAAGCAGTTAGCAAACAAATCTTTCTTAAGAAAATAGAGAAAAATTAATAAAGGAGATAATTTGAAAAACTAGGTTTTATATGTCACTAAAAGATTTTGAATCCTTGGATACCTCAAATGCTTTAACTATTTATTGCACCAAAAAAATGATAAACGAGTCTTTTCTATGACTGATTGCTAACTTCTTTTTATTTCTTTTTGCCCATTAATTCAGCTCATCATATCAGCTAATTACAAACAATCTAACATAGTTAAGACAAAATTGCAATAACAAAAAGCTTGGAAAAAATAGTTATAAATATAACAAAATGTAGAATAAATTAATGAAGATACTACTACTCTGTTGACTAAAGGAAAAGGATGATGAATTGATAATTTTCTGTATATTTACTATTTTGGCCTTAGTGGAAAACCCTTGGTTATGTGTGTGAGTTGTATGATGGTGGGTTTATTTTGAAAATTGTCACCGTCTTAATTCTCTCTGAAGAACATATTGGCCTCTTTGGCTACGTCTTGTCTTTAAAAGAAAAAAGAGAGAGATTTGTTAGAGACAGGGTTTATAAGTTTGATTCAACTTTTACAAGGAGAGTGAAAGTGGAGTAGTGCTTTATATATTATTATTGTTGCTTTAAATTTTCTAGACAAAAAGAGAATCTTTATTCTTATTATATATATGAAAACACAAAGTAATGCATTTGCATGGTGACTCTTATTTGCTCTCATTATTATATATTATATACTTTATAGCATTAGCAAGGAACCACATTATGTTAGGCTTTTTAGTTTACCTTTCTCTCTCATCAACTCAAAATTTTCTAACATTTTTCATCATCATTAAGCAATCATCACACTGCCTGATTCTTCCATTGATTTTTCCATGCATGCAGCTTGGAGCCCTAATTCCAACTCCCTAATTTACACCACTATAATTACACATTTTTTGTTATCTTTCAAATATTAGGGTTGTAGGTCAAGTGAGCATAGCTCAGCGCGATAATTGACATATACGTTCAACATGAGGTTGTGAATTCGAATCATCCCTTCCCAAAATGTTGTATATATATATATATAGTGTTGTATACCGATAAAAATGTCCTTTTTTTTGCTCTCATATATTTTTTGTAATTTTAAGGAAGCACAAATGAACTTTACATATATATGTATAACATATTTATTGTATATATTTGCAGATAAATTCTAATTATTGTTTCTGGGCTGCATCCTGTCTACATGCTTTTTTTTATATATATATTTTTATTTTTAGGCTAGCCTAGCTATATATAGGACAAAGTTATAGAAATTATATATATATTCTTACTTGAGATATATGCCATTTTTACCGCTTTATTTTAGATCTATTTTCATCATTAAAATGACCAAATACCATGACACGTTCGGGAGACTGATGAATCTGCATAAAAAGAGTAAACAGGCTTTACAATGCTCTCAACACAAATCTGATCTATTATTCAAAATAGAATAGTGAACTTCTAGTAGCGATTGAGGAACAATCAGAACAATCTCCATAAATCACATGGCGTTGGGGGAGAGAACAGAGAGATTGTTGGTTTGCGACAATCAACATAGCAAACGTCGACCCATCCGTCCGTTACAAGGAATCAGAACTATTGGATCTTCGTTGGTCGACTCGGCCTTTAGGAAGACCAATATATTAGTTTACATTGTTGACTCAGCCTTTAAGAACATATATGAGCAGTTTATTCTGCTTAATTTTGATATGTATTCTAATAACGTCATTAAAATGTGTGACTCAGAGCATTTCAACATATATGGCATGTTGACACGCGGCCCCGATAAACCATGTGGCATAGTTAACTTCTTTTTTCCTTGAAAAATTATACACGGTGATTCACAAATTCTTTATTTTTTAATCTACTTTTAAAAAACTTACTAAAAAATATAGTCAAGTTAAAAAAAAACTTTATATATAAAATTTATTTTGATTTTAAACTTTATATTTCATATTTACCTATTTTTGTCATATATATTTTTAAAGTTTTTTTGTCCTTAAATTTATATGTAAACTCTATTGTTGGTATATTTGACGTACTTTATTTTTGTATTTTTACACAGTGTTCAAGGGTTTGTAACAAAGTACTTAGAAATGAAATTATGTAAAACTGAAGGACGACAAAAAATAGAAATTAAATATTTGTATATTATCGTATTGACAAAGAGATCATATGAAAAGAAAATCGGAATATCCATGGGTACGGTGTGTTTTTGCTGTAAAAAGTATAGAAAAAAAAAGTGTGTAATATTATTTTTAAAAAATAAATAAAAATAGGTTTGCAGATCAAAGGCATATATTCTCCAACTTTTAATGAGGCAGAGCATGTGGGGGTTTCTGTAGCTCTTCCCTTTTGGGACAGAAATGGAATTATCAATTTGAGAAAAATATATACACCCCTGCGCCTGCCCCACTTATCTTTCTTCCTCCAATGTTTTTTCACATGATTTTTAATAATAAAAAGTCTTATCCTGCAGGCATTATTTCCACTTGATTAAAAATTATGTCACATGTATTTTTAGTTATTTTTAAAAGTATAGAGACTTAGTTTATTAAGGGAGGAGGGATGGGATGGGTCATTTTCTGATCTTTAAATTGAAGGCATTTCAATTGATAAATAAAATTTTTGGATAGTGGGTTTAAATGTCATGATTTTAAAGTTTCCGTATTTTTTCCGGTCAAAGGAGAAATTATTTTGCATAAACCAAGAATAATGGGAAAAAGTTCTTGATCTAAAAGAAAGGATTTTTTCTCTGGCGTAAAAAATGAAAAATTTACTTTGAAATTATGTGGTTACATCATCATTGTAATCAAGTTTCCGTCTACTTAAACAACGTGACGTAGCTCATTCTGACAAGGTGTATGGTAGGTAGTTTGAAGTCATTCAAAATGAGATTATCAAATAACATATACAAAATATATTTAATCCCCTCGTAAACTGGACACGTACATATGCATTAGATTTTTCCATTGTT
>NW_028275201.1:0-78101 GCF_013281855.1 Momordica charantia | reverse complement strand
TCCAAGCTCCAAGAACCAACCTACATCAATAAAGAGGACGAGCTAAAAGAAAGACCTTATAAACAAGAAGACTTCATTGGACACACCAACAAATTTTATCAATCTTGAAGGATAATGTAAACCAATGAAGGTCAGAGGACGGAGAGAGTTGAGGACAACAACCAGGAAGTGGCCACATTTCGTGGACATGCCCCAAGGACCATACCAAGCGCACGCGAGCGTCGTCGCACGCCCACACACGACAGCGTCCGCACGCACGCTCAAGCACGCACGCCCTTCTACGAGGTCGCCTACGCAAGGCGCTAACCTCGCAAGGCCTCTACGCGCGCCCATCGCACGCCCCCTGCAATGCTAACCTTGCAAACACCCTACCCAACACGCCCCACCTACCTCACTACCTCACAACGCCAACGCTCACCGTCCACGCTTGCATGCTCCTCCTGTCGTCAGCGCCTATATGCCTCACCTGCACACAAACGCCACTCCCAGCACGTACCCATGCCATGCCACCACGCGCCCTTTCCTGCTTGCCAATGCCCCCAGTGCACGCACATCTGCCTTGTGCCACCCCCACGCCTTCACCCAGCACCGCGCTGCCCATGCCCAATGCGTGCACGCCGCCTGGCCCATGCACATACCATGCCGCCAGCCCTATGGGCACCCCACCATGTGATGTCGCCACCCCTTGGGTGCCCACCTTTGGCGCCAACCTCTTGCCTTGCGCCCACTCCATAACAATTTTGGAAATTGTTTTCCTTTTTTGTTTGAAATCATTGTGGGATTTATTTTATTTACTTTTAGTTTAGCAAGTTTCGATTTTAGGAAAGATTGTTTAATTTTATTTTCCATAGAATTTAAGAATTCTTTTAATTTACAATTTTCCTTATAAAGGTCATAGGCAGTCGTATAAATAGACGTGTTTCCCCCCTTGGCTTAGATAGACTTGAGACATCGAATTGAATACAATTGAGAGAGTTTTTCTCCCTTGCTATTTGCACACCCCCTCCCCCCCCCCCCCCCCAGATATCGATACCCTTTGTGTGGTTGAACTTAGGATCTCATATCTTATCCTTGAAACATGCTTGTTTGATTGGTCATCGAACATAGTGAGTATTCTGTCTACTCAAGGTAACGACTGCAAAGGTAATTCATCTAACCCTTAGCTTTTGAGTTAACCTCTTGTACGATTGGATTCAAGTGACTAGTGGCTGAAGTAAGTCCATACACTTAAGTTGTCGCATATCACATACTTATGATTTGGTTATGTGTTTAACATATGTCAAACATAATTTGTATTAGAGCAACTGGAATACGAGAGCAGAATAGAGATCGTTGTGTCATGTAGTCCACTGCCTTGAAAGCAAATTCACCATGACCTTGGTGCTAAATTGTATTGTGCTAGTTACTCCCCAAGGTTACACAACATATGGATATGACGTACACTTGTCAGAGCGGATTGGAACTGAAAGATTTATGCTCATAAATTTTGTAAGAAACAGAGAGGAAGAATAGAGAAAGATACGGTTTCGTGTTTGTGTGTGAAACGACAACAAAATCGGGTTTTTATAGGAAGAAAAAGGAAATATTTTTTTAACAAACTAATTAATACGGAAACGTTCTTATTTAAAAAAATAAATGCTTATAATTTAATATAAAAAAAGATTTGAAATTCATTCAAAACATTTCTTTGTAATTAAAAAATGTTTTATACAAAAAAAATTTAACAAAAGCATCTTTATTTTTCACGCTCGCGAGTTACCCGAACCTGCTCGGACGAACAGCGGCGACACATGTGGGTGGACATCTTGGACTTACCCCCAAACAACCTTTGCAAACCCAAGAAAAAGTCTCCTATTAAAAACCCCTTCCCACTTTAAAATCCATCTATGTAGGACAACCAAAAGCACTCTTTTTGTTTTATAAAAAAACAAATTTTCCTTTTGACATTCCCAACAGTCCCCCACAAATGATGAAAAGGTAAAATAAAAAAAAATAAAAAAATCTGAACAAAGAAGGAAGATAAATTAAGCAGTAATATCTTTCGATTTGAATTAATGTGTAGTGAAGTAAATCAAACAACCTAAGTAGAAGCTTAGTTATCTCTTGAACTTCCAATAATTAGGGTTGAGACCCTCACAATACGTTTAGCCGTTTTTTTCGATTTCGCGATATAAATCAAATGTTATTAATGGCCATGCATATACAAAACCTCGAGTCATCGTGAAAGGTTTAGAAAGAGATCGTTTACTCTTTCATAGAAGGTGGCTCCACCTTCACTCTTACATTATTGCTTCATCAAGTAGATAAACCACTCAAAATATGAACTATGAAAACTTTGTAAATAATCTATCAAATCTATACACAGACTACCCAAAATAAGGTTTATGAATTCACACAATACATCAATAATTCATCAAGTCTGCATATACCACCCAAAGAAGGGGCTATGGATTCATAGTAATGCCTCAAGGTTTTAGTCCTATAAATACAGAGGACTCATGAATTATCATCTTAGTCAAGCCTTTGGTGAAAGGATCTGCCAAGTTCCTTTCAGACCTCACATGATCTAAAGAGATTATTTCATCTTTCAATAATTGTTTTACAGCTGCATGTCTTAGGCGTATATGTCTTCTCTTGCCATTGTACAATTCCTATGGCAGCTTGTGAGTCATAGTGTAGGGATACAGCTGGAACTGATTTTCCCACCACAGTGCAATGTCTCCGAGAAGACTTATAAGCCATTCAACCTCTTCTCCGACTAGTTCAAGTGCTATGAACTCAAATTACATGGTGGAACGTGTAATTCAAGTCTGCTTTGCTGATTTCTATGAAACAGTCCTCTACCTAAAAGAAACTCATATCCATTGGTGGAGCTCACCTCATCGTTATTTGTAACATACTTTGCATCACAATAACCTTCTAACACGGCAGGAAACTTATTAAATGCAAACAGTAATTTATTGAGCCTCTTAGATGCCTCAACAAACGATGAAGAGCAGTCTAGTGTCTTTACTAGGATTATGTGTATATCTACTCAATTTACTCACAGCATATGCAATATCAAATCTAGTATAGTTTATCAGAAGTATAACACTACCTATAATCTTTGAATATTCAGATTAATATAAACTATTGCCTTATTCTTTTTAAGACTAACACTAGCATCATAAGGTTCTTATAGCTGGATTATCAAAACAATCAATTTTTCTAAACATCTCTTCTACGTAGTGCGATTGATATAAGGCGAATTCATTATCATTTTTCTTATTTTAACACCATGTATTACTCAAACTTTCTTAAATCTTTCATTTCAAAAATAAGCATGTCATCAACATATAAGCATATAATCATACAATCAGCTCCAAAAAATTTGAGTAAACACATGTGTCAGAACAATTTAGTTTTATCCATTGTTTACTAAGGTACTATTAAATTTCTCATATCATTGTTTAGGAGCTTGTTTAAGACCATAAATATATTTTTTTAGCTTGCACACTTTATTCTCTTAACCAGCAATTAGAAAACCTTTAGTTTGTGTCATATAGATCTCCTCCTCTAAATCGTCACTAAAGAATGTCATTTTTACATCCATTTTGTGTATAATAGGCCTCTATAGCAGCAAGAGTAATAAGATATCTAATAATAGTTATCTTGGTTACATAAGAATACGTATCGAAATAATCAATACCACAATTTTTGTGTGTAACCCACAACCACTAATCTAGCCTTGTATTTTTCAATTGAACTATATGGTCTAATTTTCTTTTTGAAGGATTCATTTGTTCCTAATCGGTTAATATCCTATAGGTAAATCTATCAAGTTCCATGTTTTGATTCATAACTATAGAGTAGTTCACTTTTGATTGCTTCCTTTCAATAAGTTATAATCTATTGAGGTTATGGCTTCCTGGTAGTTTTGAATCTTCATCTATCATATACATGCAAGCAAAGTGATCATCTATTTCATCAGAGTTTTCAACTAAGAAAGTAGTTAGAACATCAGGTTCGAAGCTTTTATCAATCCTTTCCTTTACTTCTTTTAAGTTTTGAATCTATAACATCAACCATATGTTCAGAATCTATCTTAGCATCAAAAGTATAGGGAAAGGATAAGGACACTTGTTCTAAGGTTCCACTAGATTCATTGCAGATTCATAGGAAAGATATTTTCAAAAAATACAGCATTTTATATTCACAAATTGAATTATTATTTAATCACATGAGTCTACATGCAGAACTATTATGAGCATAACCAATAAAGACACGGTCAAAAGTTTTAAATCCTATCGCGGGTTTTTTGAATTATGGTTACGCCACTTTTGATAAGCACCTCCACACTCTCAAGTAGCTCAAGTTAGGTGAATATCCTTTCCAGAGCTCATATGGTGTCTTATCCAATTTGTTGTGAGGAACCCTGTTAAGAATAAAATAAGTAGAGAGCGCAACTTCCCCCACATATTATCTAGATAAGCCAGAACTCAAAAGCATAGCATTTATCATTTTTTAAAGTTCTATTTTTATGCTCAACATTCCATTATGTTGAGGTGAATAAGGAGCAGTAACTTCATGTATAATACCATTCAATTCACAAAACTCTTTAAGAGAATTATTACTATACTCAGTCCTTATCTAATCTTAACATTTTGATCTTTCTATCCAATTGGTTTTCTACTTCAATTTTATATTTCGAAAACATAATACTTGCTTCATCCTTATATTTTGGAGGATAGATTTTCGTATATCTAGGAAATGATCAAAAAAGAAGATATAATAGTTTTTACCACCTTTACTAGTAGTATTTTTAAACAGCTAAGTTAAAATGAATTAATTCTAGTATTTTAGTACATCCAGATGTGACAGGTTTAAAAGGTTTTTAACAAATTTTGCCTCTATGCAGATAGACACGCTTTCTATGCACATAAGCAATTAGAGGAATTATTAAATTTAAACTTTTAAGTCTTTTAATTGATGCAATATTCACATGTCTAGTCTACCATGTCCAACGTCAACAGACTCAACGATATAAGCAGAACGAGGATTAATTTCATTCATTGCAGTAGAAGTAGAAGTTGTGTTTAGAACAAAAAGACCATCAGCTAAATAACCCTTATCAACAAAGTCACCATTTTTGGTGATGCTAACCTTGTCAGCCTCAAACACAATTCTAAGCCAACCCTGTTCAGTAGACCTCCAGATACCAAATCCTCGAACATATAAAACATCACTTAAGATAAAGTTTTGCCTAAAGTAAGTTTCAAAATAACGTTCTCTTCCCAAGTACTCTACAGTAGTAGAAAAGTTGCCCATAAGAACACACTCGCCGTCAGCACAATCCTGGAGGTCGTGGAAGAGCCCTCAATTTAAGTGTTTGGAAGCTCTAGTGTCGAGAATCCAGTTAGACTTATTTTCCACTAGATTTCCCTCCATGACTACGGCAGCAATAATTCCATTCGTCTCAGCAAGGTTGGCCTATGGTGTTTATGTTTGATATCGCTTCCTTTTCCTCTAGTTGCACTGATAGGATTTGTGTCCTGGTTTTTCACAAACATAGTAGATTAATTTGGACCTCTAAATTCTTCCACCTGAGATTTTTAAACTGAAAGTCTTTCTTCTATTGATCTTTGGCATTCTGTTTTATTTTATTTTTGAACCTGTCTTTAGTTGCATCAAAAAGTTCAACAAGGTTAGCTTTAACCGAATTTAAAGATTGAGAAAAGAGCTTATCTTTTTACCTATTTGTTTCTTTTGTGCACATGTGAGTGATTAGTTCTTGTAATGTTAGATCCTTCTTCCTATGTTTAATATGATTGCGATAGTCACTCTAGGGCTGGAAATTTCTAGAGTAGGACGCTGCATTGTAAATCTCACACATCTTCATGCCTTCAGACAAACATTGGCCACGAAATTCTCATACCTATGAACCTTATCCGTGACTGGTTTGTCATACGACAATTGAAACTGCAGCAACTTGTCAACGACATGCTTCTTTCTCCCAGCATCATCACCACCATATCTAGACTACAAAGTGTCTGAAATAATCTTTGCAGATTTTTGGATGACAAATAGATCGAATAAGGAGTCATTCATATGGTTGAGAAGATACCCATGGATAGTCTTGTTGTCTTTCTCTAACTTGTCTGGATCTACAGTTGGGATAATGGAGCCAAAACAGGAGACTCGTGTCCTACAAAAAGAAAGATTTTCAACACTACTATGCTTTCCTTCAAGAAGTATAAGGATTACAATATTGTTGTCCTATAAGGATTAAGATATATAGAGCCGATGAGGGCAATTTCAGATATTGGAAGATGGAAATTAAGGATTACTTGACCTGTATAATATTAAAAAAGAATTTGAATACACATATCTTTGAAGTAAGAGAAAGTAGTGACGCACATGTGAGGAGACATCTTGAACTTACTCTCAAACAACCTTTGCAAGCCTAATAAAAGGTCTCCCATCAAAAACTCATTCCCACGGTAAAATCCATCCATGTGGAACAACCAAAAGTACTCTTTTGTTTTGGAAAACAAATTTTCCTTAACATTCCCAACATTTTCAACATCTATCTCAACCACAGTTAAAATATAATAAGTAAAAATATTCCATATAAGTAGAAAGTTGAAGTTCGTATCTAAAACGTTATATTCTAAAAAATCCATTCTTAGCCCTTAAGTATATTTTATCTTTCTAGAAAATTCATCCTTAGCAGTATCATATTTATAAGAGAATATAATAATAATAATAATAACAATAATGATAATAAAAAGGGAGAGAAAATAGAAGCAAACTTGGCCACCTAAGTAGATCCTTTTTCATTTTTCAGAATTTATATTTATGCAGCCGAAAAGGGGAGGAGAGAATAAAATCTCAAAGTTTTCATTGAAAGTGTGCTTTTCTTTTGTTGCTACTTTTAAAAATGTGCCTTTTATTTTCCTTTCCCCTCCTCCTTATCTAAGATGCATGAGTTATGTCATCTATGAAAATAAAAATAAAAAATAAAACCCTAATCAACTTAAACTTCCCCTTTCTTACATTTTTTTTTTTGTCAATTTATCCTAAATAAAGTAACTTCAGGCAAATTTGGCTACAGCAAAACGCAATGAAATTAACTTGTTTGTAATTGTTTTATTCATTTTATATAACTGGTCTCTCTGTTATTAGATACCATAAAAGAAAATAATGTATAGAGAAGTGATATTTTTCTATTAACTTTCTTTCCATTGACATATAAAGACCTATGATTAAAGAATAAATTAGTCTAAAAGTAAAAATAATAAATTTTTTCCAATAGAGATCATAATCGCCAACTTGTCGCGAGAAAGTGTCTCATTTTATACCAATCAAATTATTTTTTTTAATTTATCAATAATCAAAATATATACAATGATAGATGCTAATTTAACAAATGATAACTTTTTTCTCATCAATTATACTTATTAATTTTTCCTTAGGAATCATAATTTTTACAAGCTTGAGTAGTTTCTCTGATCAAAATAATTACTCAAGTGGTTAAGTATCATGTCTGTTCATAATTTGTAGATTAAAATTGATCTCTTTTCACATTTATTATATATGCTGAAAATATAATAATAGGTCAATTGATTTAAAGTAGATAGATTCAAATTTGCGATCCCAATTTATTTAATACCACAAAATCGTAGATAGGGATCTTTGTGCGCCATTATTAGAAAAAACTATTCTATTAAAAGAAATGAAGGAAAAAAAAAGTAAAAAGTTGAGGAAAATTGGAGGAAAAAAGAGAGAGAGAAAAAAGCATCAGATGCAACGTGTACAAATTCCCATCTTTGTCCCTCTCTCTCCTCACTCACCTACCTGTAAAGACTAAAGATAATAATACAGCCTCTTTCAAAAGGGCAACAATATCATTCTTTTTCAAGATCTTCTGCCACACAAAATTCTATTTCCAATATCATACGCACCAAATAAAAAGTTAAATAAAAAAATTGACATTTTGGTTTTAAACTTTAAAAATAATCATTTTTATTATTGTTGTTATTTGCCTTCACTGATGAATAATGTGGTTTTGAAGATATGTATTAATTTTGGATATGTTAAAGTCACATAGACCAGTAAGATGGGCATTGGATGAGACGATACTGGACGAGTGGATATAAGTTTCAAATATGCTCCTATTGTTGCTAAAAATATTCTATTACGAAAAAGAAAAAAAAGGAGAGGAGATTAATAACGAAATAAATTTAAAGAACCAACATATTTATTTTTTTGTGTTGTGCGTTAGTAAATTAAATAAATATTTTGAAAATTTAAAGATCAGGAATAAAAAAAACTTTTTGTGTTATCATGTGAAATTGTAATTTAAATTAAAGTAGTATAGAGTTGAAACACATGTAGCTTAGAATTTCCATTCAATAAATATAATTAAAAATCTAACAATAATGAGCCAAACAAATATTTTAAACTTTTGAGGACAGAAAAAATTAATAATAAAAGGATAATTATAAAATTTAGGGATGTAAATTAAGCTCATATTGTTTAAACGATAGGGTTGGGAATAGAATAAAGGGCATATCTCTTTATTAGGTGCATGCCCACGACCATAGCCATAAAAATTGAAACTTTTGTTTATTTCTTTTCATTTTCATCATGTATATAATTTAAATCATTGCTGATCTAAAAGAATTCTAATTTTAAAATTGCATCTTTCTTTCTGGCCAAGAATATAATTAAAGTGAATCAAAAAGTTGTAGTACTTATAGTTTTTAATTGGAGGATTGACATTTTAAGCATTTTTTTTAAATACTATCTCATGACTATTACAACTCGAACATCGAGATATTTCCAAATATATTAAGAAAAATAAAACAGAGAGAATATACTCATTTTGGTTAATTATTTTAGTATTACAAATGTGAGACGCTGACGTACTATGAACTCCTAACTTGAATTTTGTAGTTATTGATTGATAATAAATATTAATACGTTTGATTTAATGTTTAACTAATTCAAATCACTAATTTTTTTGTTTTAATTTAAGATGGTGTCGATGCATTTTGAATTTTGATTATTAATAATAAATTTGAGATGATTTTTAAAGAGGTTTTTTGAGTGAATGAAGTACGTTATCTATAGACACTTTCAAAGAAATAATATGTTGATGTCAAATTCTACCACGGACTGATGGCGACTATATCTTTATTTGGTTGAGTTATGTAGGAGCGAGCTATGCAGAGGAATACCTGCCACTCAAGTCAATTCGAGTTCGAACTAAATAGGTTAGCTTCAGATTTATAGGATTAGTTAGGTGAGAATCTTTCTATTATGACAACTGTTAGTTTGCTATTGAGGTTGTTGAACTGTTTCCAACTATATTTCAAATTGTCCAGTCCTTTAGTTTGGACTGGACGAGTTAAGGTATCTTTGCCTTGTCCAGAGCTCCAAGTGTATGACACCAAACTCCGTAGGTTAGCACTGTAATATTTGTCGTGAGCCATAAGTCTTGGTCATGTTGTAGATTACCCCTAACATAGTAATTAAGAGTGAGTTGACACTTATTTCTGTTAAAAAACAAATATTATGTTAGATTTTAAAAAAATCACTAAATTTAATAATCTTAAAACTATTATCAACCTTTCAAAAACTATATATATATTTTTTTAATTAGCTAAAGATATTTTGACCATTCCAAAAGTCATCAAAACTAATCCCTCCTACCACCACACTAAAACACATAAGATTATTCCAAAGAAATCAAACCATGTGATTAAACATAATTAGGGTTTAACACGTATAAAGTAAAAAAAGAATATAATTTGGTAAACTCATGAAGAGATGAGAGAAAGGAAAAAAAAAAAAAACATGTTGGGTTCCAGCAAATAAGAACATAAACCCTTGAAAGAAGGGTGGACAAAGTGAAAGGCTGAGATTATGGACGCAATCTCACAGCCAACCAGCAATGTCTGTTAAATGAGAATTTGACACCTACCCTTCCAACAAAATTTTTAAAACAAGAAAGAAAAAAAAAAAAAAAGAAAAGAAGATGCCTTGGGAAAAGGCAAAACTTTGACAAAGTATATGGAGTTTTGGGTGATGAGACACCATTTTATGTGACAAGTGGATGGTGATTATCACCTCAGCCGCTTTGGATTGTTCAATTATTGCCGTCCGATATGATCATCACATCATTAATATTTTCATCTCTCGCTGATTCTCATCTTTGGGCTTTTTGGACTTCTACAATTTTTTTTTATCTTGAGTTGTATACCAAGAACTTTTGAATATGACTGATTATCCTTGTCTCATGGAGTGTTCGACTCTTGAATCAAATAACTTGTTTTTTTTTTTATCTCAAGAATTTTGATCTATGGCAATTCTTGCATTTGCTTGAACCCAATATTTTTTTTTCTCCCACTCTCTTCCTGAGTTAACTAAATCATATATATTTTTTTACTCTATACGTGTTAACTCCTAATTATAAAAGCCATGGTCTATAACCATGATCAATATGTGGTATATAGACTATAATTTTTATAATTGTGACTTAAAAGTTACGTTTGGACCATAGCTTTGTTTACTGTGGTGTAAAAATAAACTATATTTGACTTCTAAATCACAATATTTGGACAATTGTGTAAAGTGGGATTTTAGACCAAGTCATGGTCAATCATATTTGGCCTATAGACCATCATTGTAAAACCGTTGAGTAAAAGTAACATTTAGACCACAGTTTGTGCTTGCTCTAGTGTTAAGTTAAGCCTTAGACCATGATTTCTTCACAGTCATAGTCTAATCTCGACCTTTAGATAATGATTGTTAAAAATCGTTGTCTATAAATCTGTACATTTCTTAATACCATGGTTACATCAATTTCTACACAAAACACCACGAATTTCTTTAAAAAATAGTGGTTAAATATCTAAAAGCAAGTATAGTTTATTCTAAATTCTATAGCATTGAAATAATGGAAACAACATACTTAAACCTAAGTAAATAAAGGAGTCTCGTTTACCCGTTGTGAGCTAGTAAGGGGACAAGGTCCTACAGATCAGAAGCTCCAACGATACGGAATTAATCGATCAAACTCATTAACTAAGTTAACCGACATTCGTTAACTAGGGGTCACTCCACTAAAGACCTGCAACTGCACTCTTCTCACTGTAGAATATTTTTGTGTCCACGGATATACGACCATTAACAGCAAGTCAATCCTTCGCAAGTGTTTAACTTAGTTGGGTCAAATTACCGTTTTATCCCTGAGTTACATCTTGCTCCTTAAATACATTGCTCTTCTAATGAACAACCCGATTATGGTCCGACTAATAACTGGAAGTCCCTCTCGGGCCAGTAAAAGAGTGGGACCCTTGTTCAAGTCATGGAGTCAGCACTTAAGAGAACTCTCATCTACTTCCCTAAAATCAGGAAGGAGTTAATTTTGTTTTGTAGTTATGTTCTCAACTCCCCACTCAGTCTCATCCACAAAATAGAAGGAATGTTGAGTCTCTCATCTACTTCCTTAAATCAGGAAGGAGTTATTTTGTCTTGTGTAGTTATGTTCTCAATTCCCCACTCAGTCTCATCCACAAAATAGAAGGAATGTTGAGTCGACGACTCAGACCACTCTCACCCATGCAGATTAAAGGACGAACCCACACAGGCAAGAGTCCCAAAACTCACTCAGGGTTAAGAATGAGTTGTCTGGTCATTCTATGAAATAGTAATCTATTAGTCAACAGCGTTACATCTAAAGATTGGCTATTTCGCGGTATGATCTTATACAAACTCATTGTATAGGATACCCTCACTCACATGTCTCCACACGGATGACCTGGATCGAGTCGTTTGTAACATTTACAAATTGGGTCGTATCCATAGTGTTGCTAGGATAAGGTACTCATCCTTATACCTATACTATAGACCTTTTAGGTTATTCTCGGGACATTATCCACATGTATATCGAGGATATATCAAATATAACTCGAATATATACTATCCCGGTTGCATGAAAATAACCTTGGGTGTTTAGTTTATTGATTTGGACAATGAATTCAACAACAATTTGATTGAATATGAAAACATAACTTTATTGAATATAAATTTGTTTTTATATTATTACAAACTATGAGTTTGAAAAATAAGTATTAATTATTTTGATCTATGCAAAATTTATTATACATTTTTATGAAAATCGAAGGTTATAAATGTAATCTTGAACACTATAGAGTTGACATACAATAGGATCATGTTCAAGTTATAACCTAAAGAGTCTATAGTATAGTATATGGATAAGGTTGGATGGTCTGTAACTACTCTAATCCTGGACATATATGAGAAAAAATTCTCCACATTTTTTCCTAGTTCCTCTTTGTTTCTTTCAAGGAGGTTCCCACCAACTTGGTATGTATTCAAGTCATAGCAAGGAAGATTTTGTGAAGCATTAAATTAAGGATTCTACATAGGTATTTTCCTAATTTCTAATTCATAATTTAGTTTTAAATAGGAATTTAATGTCTGATTCAAGATTACTAAATTGTTTAGAAAATCAAAATTCTACTGTAGAATAAATTGTTCATTCCAACATTGACATGGGCATCAAATTTGCTCTTCATGAGATCAAACTCTTCTGGGGTGATCAATCATTGCGGCTCGGAAGGGGTGAACTTAAATTCATCCATACTGTTTAACTTACTTCAGAGGTATACCTGAGAATTAGTTTTACCTCGAATGATGGAGTTTTCACCTCCCACTTTTTTCACTGAGATATTTCCGTAGGTTGCTATCGTTATGCTTTGAGCGAGCTCAGCGACTTTGGGTTTGCCTTGGCGAGAGTTGTCATCACCATGCTCTCATTCACAGTTGTAATTACCATTAGCATGAGCCTCGTCCTCAGAGAGAGAGGATATTCTTCCAAATTCCAATTTTGCTAACCTTAAAACTGGTCATCCCGGAATTTGTAGAATTAGCCACGTCATTGTAGGTTCCACCATGGCACACATGCAGGTGCGCATTTCACCCAACTCTGCTTGCATGATTTCAAGCACATTAGGATCAACTTGGTGAGTCAGTTTTCGACCGACCTTCTTGGTAATTCCCCTACGGTCCAGGTTGGAGCTGGTGGCTTGTTGACCAGGGATCGGTAGAAGGTTAGAAGTGCGAGTAGACCTACACGATTTATTTTCCACCAGAGTGACAAGTGCATCATTGGTCGCCTTGGAAGTGCCCTCATTATTCTAGGGGTTCAGGCCCCCATTATTGGCATGGCGACCTCGATTAATTGCTCGAACCAGTTGATGCGGTATGAGTCATAGCATGCTGGTAGGAATGATGTAAATGTCCTTCCCCACCACGACTCCAAATGTTTATGCAATGAAATTGGTTAAGGTCAAACCTTGTCAAGTGTCAAGGTATGATGTAGGGAAGAGCTTGAGCGTCTTAGCAAGGAAAGACCTACAAAAGAGAGGCAAACACTATGAGCTTCATTTTAATATGGAGTCCAAGATATAGTGTGATACCTGATGTGTAAATAAGTCCCTCTATTTATTGGTTGGGGATCCGATAGGCCATCCGACAGGCGATTATTGTGTGTCATCCCGAAGGTCGGGTTTGTTGGGTGCCTATGGTCGAACCTAGGTCATAGCTTCGTTGCAGGAGTGAACTACTGTATCGTTTGTGGTCAGAGTATGAAAGGTCGATCTCGTCCAAGATGGTCCTCAGGTAAGACATTAACATTCCGATCTTCCTCTATTCTCCATGTTGCAATGATATTTTTCTTCCCCTAACAGGAAATATGTTGGACAAGCATAAAAAGAAGCATAAAAAAGGAGAAAGAGCTCTCAGCAAAAAGAGCTGAGGTTATAGTGACCATTAAATAGTAGAAATAACAGTAGAAATGTCACAATATGATAAGCCAATACAAAACAATACACTAAAGGTGATAAAGGAAATATTAAGCTATAAATTAAGTGGTTAAATGAAGTCATTGATTTTCTATTTTTAAAATTAAGCTAGTAAACACTATTTTCACCTTTGTATTTCTTAGTTTGTATGTACATTATAAAAACATTTTCAAATAAAGCTAAACTTTTTTTTAGTACAACATGTGCGGGTGGGACATCGAACTTACAACCTCTTGGTTGTAGATATATGTCAATTACCGCTGAACTAGCTCGCTTTGGCAAATGAAGCTAAACTTTAAAAACCAAAATATATATATATATATATATATATATATATATATATATATATATAGTTTTCAAAAGCTTATTTTTGTTTTTAAAAGTTGGTTCAGAGCTCAAATGTGTGTTTAATTTAAGAAAGGTTAAAACATACCAAAGAAATTGTGAGCAAACAAACTTAATTTTTTAAAACAGAATAAAAAAACGAAATAATTATCAAACAGACCCTAAAATATTGTGAAAAGTATATAATTAACATAGAAAAGAGAGTGTTAAATTATAAATTTAGTCTTTGAACTTCTAGGTCTATGTCTAATGGACCTCTAAACTTTAAAAGTATTAAATAGATCAATGAACTTTCAATTTCGTATCTAATAGGTCATTCACAAACTATTTGACATTTTTTTTTAAATCTCATGGAACTACTATGTACAAAATTGAATTTTGTGTCTACTAACCTCAATTTTGTAGCAATAAGTACATAAATTTTAAAAAATTTTAAAGAGGTGAAAAGACGTATTAGACATAAAATTGAAATTCAGAGATCTATTAGAAACAAAATTTAAATTTTAGAGATCACTTAACTACTTTTTAAAGTTTAGAGACTTCTTAGAAGTAGTTGTTAAGGTTGAAAGATATTAAAAGAAAAAAAAAAGATTACATATATATATAATCTTATAAATAGAAAATAAAAAATAAAAAAATTATTAAGGGGACCTTAATTTAATCCATTTTCAAGACAAAAAAGGCCCAATGGAAAGAGAAAGCCACTTTAACTTTTATAAATAGATGTGGAAAGAAAAAAAGTAAATTGAGAAAGAAAAGTTCCTCTCCCAAGGATTAGAAACACAACCTTAGAACCCAATTCATTAATCCAAGACACGTGGCCAAATATGAAACAACATCGTCATCCACGAAACACGTCACTCGTCAACCCCCAATTATCTACGAATCCTTCCACAGTCCACGTGGTCGGTAGCTTCAACTAACTTATTATTATTTATTTTTAACTATAGTGCTTACAAATGCTCACTACCAATTAAAATTTGACAAATAATTTTTCTTTTTTATTTTGTATTTCTTTCTCACATATTTATATTTGTCAAAAATTCAATGATTTTTGGTGTGCTTACCGTAAGTACCTCAAGGACCATTTAGTTGGATCATCAGACGGGGATATACATGAGTAAGTAAAGCGCTTGTTTGTAACATAGATTTGAAGACTTTATTTGAAAATAATAACTTACTCTAAGGTATTCTCTATTCTTATAAACAATGATTTTCTTCACCTTTTTTCGTTCGGATGGATTCGTCTATCAATTTTTTGTCATATCCCTATCTTTTCTTTCCAATAAAATAATTTTCTTTTAGATTTTATTAAAATTAATTAATTAAAACTAGTTAAAATATTTAAATTAAATTTATAATTAATAAAACAAAATTAAATTTTTATTAATAATCTACTAAATTAATTATTGTACTGTAATAAATTAATTTATTAAAGTATAAACTTAATTTCTTTTAAGAAAATGTAATAATAAATTGATGCAATGGAATGAATCAAAATGATTAGTTTTGTTAAACCCATCTTTTTTATGATAATTATTAAGGTTGGTTGTCAAATACGACATCACTTGACATAACTTTAGATACATTGTTTATAATATATTTACTAATAAGTGAAACTTAAATGGTTATTAATTATTTAATTGATCATGGTGCTAAATTGTAAACTTAAAATTTAAAATACTAATATAAAATAATCAACAACTTAAAATAATTTAATTTGTATTATTTGAATTAAATTTTGATTAATTATTAATCAATGTTTACAGTTACATAAAATACATATTTCTAAAATAATCATACAAAATAAATATATATATAATTTATTTTCAGACATTTTAATTTCATACATGTTAATCTAGACATACATACAACTAAACATAGTTATTTTTTATTCCCATACATCTTGCTCCAAAAGATCTAGACATCAAGATATTTTTTGAAACATTCAACCAAACAGTGCCTAAGTTATTTCTTTTTTTTCCCCTTTACTTGAGTAATTCCAACGGCATGTGAAGTGAAGTGTGTTAGTTTGAACATCCAATTAAACGATGTGTGAAACTTATTTTTAATTTATCTAAAATTTTGTTTCTTTATTTGACAAAATCTTAGCTAGAAGTGGGTTTTTCCCCTTTTTTCTTTTTTTTCTTTTTAAGAAAAAAGTAATTAAGAAGCAAACTTTGAGATGTTTACCCTTTTTTTTTCTCTCTTTAGTCAATTTTAGTTTTAAAAGTTTCATTAAATTAAACTCTAAAATTTGATCAAGTGTGAAACTTACAATCTTATTCATAACAAATTTGAAAATAGCGAATAAGACACATCATTATCATCTTAAAATGTTGATAGTTATTCAATCCTGACTTTATAATATGCTGACAGATAAATAAAGTTCAATTGTTCTATACATTACTCATAGACTTAAAGATCGGTTTGAATCTGTTACCCCTTTGTTTATCTTAAAAAAAAAAAAAACCATAACCACAGCCTCATAACATCAAATTAGTGAAAAAAAAGTTAGCCTATAATGCTAAAATGAATAGCATTTAAATTTATCCTACTTATCACCATTAAAAAATTTAATGATCTTTTTTTTAAAAAAATAAAAAATCTATTTTCCCTCACTTTCTTTATACATTAATTTCTCTTACCTGTCAATTTTTAACAGGGGCGGTGAGTAAAAACATATACTTACCTGTCATGAAGTGCCTAAACATTATACCATTAAAATGCCTATAAAACGCCCCATAGAATAAAAATAACACCTTGCAAAAATATTACACATGGAAATAAATTGAAATAAGTTAAAAACAATTATTTTGGTGATTTCTTAAATCTTTAGGTAGCTAGAGTGGAAGGATAACAATTGTTACTCGGTTTTGTTGTTGTGTATTTGAGAGAAAAATTGAATATTGTTTTAAAGGATAAGAGAAAAAGAAAAAGAAAAAGAAGAAGATGCACAGTTGGGAAATGGCAGTATGCGTAGGTATTCCCCCAATTACTTTTAAAAGAAGTGTCCACAGCCATGAATTTGGCTGCCCCCCACACCCTCTCTCTCCCTTTCCCCTTTATAAACCCATTTCCCCACTCCCCTCCTTCTTCATGTGAGTTCCACATTACTCTCTCTCCCCCTCTCCGCCGTCCGATCATGATGCCGCCGGAGGAGCAACATCAGCCGTCCACCACCACTCCTCCCAATCCAACCACACATCCTCCGCCGCCGCCGATCAATATTATCATTCCCGCCGCCGCCCCTCCCACTACCTTCTCCATCCTCACCCAATCTTTGTTCCCTCTAACTCTCAAGGTATCTCAAAACAATACATATATTTTATTAATATTTAATGAAGGAATATATATATATATATATATATATATATATGTAATTTAACTTTCTGTGTTTTTTGGTTGGGTGGTGGGCAGTTTGAAGATGTGTCGTATAGTATCAAAATTCCAAGCTCGAAGAGCGGCTGTAAGAAGCCTAGTAGCATTTCTACTCGGACGATATTGAACGGCGTGAGTGGGATGGCTGCACCGGGGGAGCTTCTAGCAATGCTCGGCCCCTCCGGGAGCGGCAAGACCACGCTCTTGACGGCCCTCGCCGGCCGCCTGCCGGCCAAGATCTCCGGCGCCGTAACCTACAACCACAGGCCCTTCTCCAGCTCCATCAAGCGCAGGATCGGCTTTGTCCCGCAGGACGACGTTCTGTACCCTCATCTCACGGTGCTCGAGACCCTCTCCTACGCCGCCATGCTCCGGCTGCCGCGGAGGCTGAGCAAGGGAGAGAAGATTGCGCAGGCGGAGATGATGGTGGTGGAGCTCGGGCTCAGCCGCTGCCGGAACTCTGTCGTCGGCGGGGCGCTGCTCCGGGGGATCTCCGGAGGGGAAAGGAAGAGGGTCAGTATCGGGCACGAGATGATCGTGAACCCGAGTTTGCTTTTGCTGGACGAGCCTACTTCGGGGCTGGACTCGACCACGGCGCAGCGGATTGTGGGGACGTTGAGAGCGCTGGCTCGCGCTGGCCGGACCCTGGTCTTGACCATTCACCAGCCCTCCAGCCGGCTGTATAGGATGTTTGATAAGGTGATGGTGCTGTCCGACGGCTGCCCCATTTACAGCGGCCAGGCAGGTCGGGTCATGGATTATTTCGCCTCCATTGGATATGTTCCTCCCTTCAACCTCATCAATCCTGCTGATTTCCTGCTCGATCTTGCCAATGGTATGAACCAAAAAAAAAAAGAATTAATATAATTTTATTGCACTTTTTTTTATTACCCAGCGTGCACCCTTTTGATCTTTATGCTCCTACACCCAAAAGTATGCGCACAGTCCCCTCGCAATGATCCGGATCATTGTATTCTATATGATTTGAACCTAAAACTTCATATTTTTTTAAGTCCCAAGCAATTCAAACTATTCCTTGGGACATAATTTTATTCCACTCTATTAATCTTCCAAATTAATGCATGGATTTAGAAAAGTACTTTGTTCTTACTTGGTGAGTAAGAATCTATTTTTTTTAATTGAATTGTCAAATATTTAATGACGGCGAGTACTCGCGATGCAGGCATAGCACCAGATTCAGTAAAAGACGATGAAGCAGACCATTTCCACTGTGGACTGGATCGTGAAGAGGACGAGATTTCAGTGAAGCAGTCTCTGTTCGGTTCGTACAGAAGGGTCATTTATCCTGAGGTGAAGGCAGAGATTGTGGGGAAAACAACAAAGATTTCTTATTCATCAAGATCCGAATCTGGAGGCGAAAATGAAAATCAATGGACAACGAGCTGGTGGGAGCAGTTTAGTATATTACTGAAAAGAGGATTGCGAGAAAGGAGACACGAATCTTATTCTGGGCTGAGGATTTTTTCCAAGTTATGTCCGTTTCGCTTCTCTCAGGGCTTTTGTGGTGGCACTCCGATCCTTCCCACATACAGGATCAGGTTGGCCTCATCTTCTTCTTCTCCATCTTCTGGGGCTTCTACCCTCTCTTCAACGCCATATTCGCATTCCCATTGGAGCGCCCGATGTTGTCGAAAGAGCGCTCCTCCGCCATGTACCGTCTCTCCTCCTATTACATGGCTCGGACAGTCGGCGACCTCCCCATGGAGCTCGTGCTCCCCACGATCTTCGTGACGCTCACGTACTGGATGGGCGGCCTCAGGCCTTCAGCTCTCTCGTTTGTGCTCACCCTTTTGATCGTTCTGTTGAACGTGCTGGTGTCGCAAGGCCTAGGCCTGGCCCTTGGCGCGGTTTTGATGGATGTGAAGCAGGCCACCACGCTGGCCTCCGTGACCATGCTGGTGTTTCTGCTGGCCGGTGGATATTACATTGAGCACATTCCGCCGTTCATCTCATGGCTCAAGTATGTGTCGTTCAGCCATTACTGCTACAGGCTGCTGGTGGGGGTTCAGTACTCTGCCAATCAGGTGTATGAGTGTGGCTTTGGGTCGCATATTAATTACTGTAGAGTCATGGATTTTCCTGCCATTAAATGCTTGGGACTGGGGAATCTGTGGTGGGATGTGGCTGCTTTGGGGGTCATGTTGGTTGGGTTTAGGATTTTGGCTTTTGTGGCTTTGAAGATGGGACACCCGCACTGATTCTGCATTCTTCCATGGCAGAGCAAGCTTGTTGACTCGAATAGGAGTTTTACGCGGTTGGATGTGCGAGAGAGAAACGACGAACACATTTCAGATTATCAATAATTTCTGACTATTAGGATAGAGCAATGCTGGAGAATGGAAGGCTGTAACAACTTCATTCAATAATTTTTTCTCAAAATGGGAACGAGGGAGTTAGTATTAGTTATATGTTGTTTTAGATTGGCTTAAGGGAAATTGTAAGTTACTAGTAGATTCATTAAATTGAAAAGCTTTTTTTCTTTTCTCTCTTCTTTTTATGGAATGGGCAGAGGGTTGTGTTTGACTTTTGGTAATTAAGTTGGGAAAAGAATGAACTACTTAGAAGGAAGGAATGAATTGACACTGAAAATTGTGCATACAAACAATTGTTGTGTGGAAGTTACTGTTGATTTTTCGTTTTTCTAAATCAAAAAGATTTAATTTCGTTTTTACTTTCACAGGTTTAATTTTTTTACAAATTCAACACTGTGAAGAGATAAGGTTCTACTCATGGAGTTTAATTTCCTACGGCAATTTAAAACTAAAGATATTATAGAACATCCAAAAATGATAAGCAGGAGAGATAACGTAGAAAGAGACTTTTTTTTTTTGTTTAAAAATATTGAATAGTTGTCAATTTTGAGTATTACTCAAAATAAAAACATATGTATATATTTTAGAGCAAATAGAAAAAATTTGTTTTAACGGCCTTGTTTTAGAAATAAGAAAATTAACAAAACCGAACAAAACTGAAGTCGGTTGCAGTTTAGAACACCAAAAGACGGAAAAGATTTGAGAACTGACCAAATGGGTCAACTTTCATAAAACTTTATAAAACCGAAGCCCACAAATTGGAAAAAAACAGCCAGCTCCTCATACCTCATTCAATCTAAGTCAGCCCAATGAATCCCACGGCCCCAGCCCAACGCTATCTAAGACATGAACCCTAACCTTAAATTGTAAGAAAATTCTGTAGATGTTATTTAGAATCAATATTTCACAAATATTCTTGTTATAGGGAGCAAAAATGATCCAAGCGAGATGAGAGGTCGGACCGTGTGATAGAAGCCTGAGTTCATCTACAAAGGGGGCCGGCCCATAACGAAAGGGTCGGCCCATTCTTGAAAACTGACCCTTGGATTCTATTATTACTCTACTATTGCCCTTGCTAACTTAGGCATCGGAGCCCGTGTGACAAGAGTCACACCGGTCTAGCCTTGTTCAGTTTTGCAGGTCTTCGAGTCCCTGATAATCAAGCTTGGTGCAAACCTCGGGAGGAACCGGGAGAGCTTAATCTACGCATCAACAATTGGCGCCGTCTGTGGGAACGATACAGTTCGAGCAAGCTTGGCCGAGACGAAGTCCAGATCTGAGGCGGGTAGAATGGAGCAAATCGACACGAGCCCTGGTGGAGGCCAGCAACGTTTCGAAAAGAAGAGCCTGGACGAGGCTGCCGACCACCGGGGGAGGCAAGTCCGAGCCTTGGTCATCGACTAAATCCGACCCCCCGATAGGGGAGAACCAGCTGAGGAGGTAGAATCTATCCCTCTGGCAGCCAAGGATCGTCGAGTCAACATCGGAACCAGATTGGGGAATGAGGAAAGAAAGAGCCTTATAAATTTTCTCAGAAGCAACGCTGACATGTTCACATGGTCACATGAGGACATGCCAGGAATCGATAGAGGAGTCGTGGTACACCGACTCAACATCGACGAGAGCTGTAAACCAGTGAAATAGAAGCGTCGTGCATTCAACCAAGAAAGGAACGAGATTGTGGCTGAACAGGTAGAAAAGCTACTGAAAACAGACTTCATTCGAGAGGTGCATTATCCCCAGTGGATATCCAACGTGGTACTGGTGAAGAAGCCAAATGGAAAATAGAGAATGTGCATCGACTTGAGAGGTTGAGTTTTATGGATGCCTACTCTGGGTATAATCAAATCAAGATGCATTTACCAGATCAGGAGAAGACCTTTTTTGTCACGAGCCGAGGTTTATATTGCTACACGGTAATGTTGTTCGGGTTGAAAAATGCAGGCGCAACCTACCGACGGATGGTAAATCGAATTTTTGCAGCCTTAATTAGCAAAAATATGGAAGTCTACATGGACGACATGCTGGTAAAGAGTCGAAAAGATAAACAAGACGAGGAAGATTTGGCAGAAGCATTGACGTTTTAAGAAAGTACAAGATGAAGTTAAATCCTACTAAATGCACGTTTGGAGTAACCTCAGGCAAGTTCCTTGGATTCCTAGTACACCAAAGGGGAATCGAAGCCAATCCAGATAAGATCAAAGTTATTTTGGAGATGGATCCACCTAGAAATCTAAAGCAACTACAGGGACTCAACGGAAGGATAGTAACGCTCAACAGGTTTGTTAGCCACTCAACTGACAAGTGCATGTCGTTCTTCAAAATCCTAAGGAAGAAAGGGCAATTTGAATGGACAGAAGAGTGTGAGGCTGCCTTTAAAGAGCTAAAACAATATCTGGGGGCAGCCCCGCTCCTCTCAAAACCGATCGCTGGTGATGAACTCTACTTGTACTTAGCTGTATCCGACGCTACTGTTGGCTTTTTGGCCTTAATCTCAAATTAATTAATTTTAATTAATTAATTAATGTTTTGATGATAACAAACTTAATTTTATTTATTGACATTTTTTGTATTTTAAAGTGTCCACAGCGTAGAGCTCGTTACAATGATTCCAACGACTGTTAGATCATCCAAATCGGAGCTCAAACGGAGAAGTTACGATCGAAACAAATTAGAAGGAAAAATACCCGAGAAGATGACGTGGACATGACAAGCTTCTTTTTAAAATATATATATTGAAAACGAAAAGAAAAAGATTAAAAAAAAATTCAAAAAGTTACAAACGGTAACTTTGTTTAAAAATATATATATATATATATACATCATGTTAGTATTAAATGCTGACATGCCAACGATTTGCAACAGTGCATAGGCAACCGCCAGAGCCTCTAACAAACATAATGAGTCCTTAGCCCTTTGTCCAATGAGAAATAGACCTCATAGGACCTCTCCCACTAGAAAAAGGCCAAACCAAATTTGCGGTGGTAGCAGTCAACTATTTCACCAAGTGGGCCGAAGCCAAAACCCTAGCTACAATTACTGAGAAGAATGTCACCGAATTTATCTGGAAAAATATAATTTGCCGCTTCGGAATACCCTACACCATTATCATTGATAATGGGAAGCAGTTCGACAATGCTACCTTTCAAAAATTTTGTAGGGAGCTGGGCAATTAAGCATATTTGTTCTTCGCCAGCGCACCCACAAGCTAATGGGCATGTTGAAGCAGTCAACAAAATCATCAAAAGAACTCTAAAAACCATATTATAGAAGCTTAAGGAATTATGGGCAGAAGAACTTCCCAATGCGTTATGGGCCTACAGAACAACACCCTATACATGAACACGAGAAACGCCGTTCTCGCTATCATTTGGTTATGAGGCAGTAGTGCCGGTGGAAATTGGTCTTCTCTCCCCAAGGGTAGAGTAGTTCAGTCTACCTCACAAAATTGAATCCATGCAGCTCAACCTCGACCTGTTAGAAGAACATCGAGAAACAACACGACTACGAACAATCGAGTATAAAAATCGAATAGCTCGATACTACAACTCGAAGGTTAAGAAACGTGACGTTAAAGAAGGTGATCTAGTTTTAAGAAAGATTATGCCTAATACCAAAGATTCCACTAGTGGGGCGTTTGGACCAACATGGGAAGGCCCGTACAAAGTCACTAAAGTGGTTCGAACAGGCACTTACACCTTGGAAGACCAGCGTGGGAAGACCTTACCACATCTATGACACGCTCAGTGTCACAATCGCACTTTTCAGTTCTTTCGACTTTGTCTTCTTGGCAGATGAGACACGTCTTGGTGTATTGCATAACGTCGTCTCGCAGGTTCGGCCAGTAGTACCCTTTCTTCAGTAGGGCATATGTTCTCTGCCACCCAGTGTGGCTAGCCCACATGGTGTCATGACATTCTCCCATCAAGAGTTTCCTCAGGTTTCCTGCTCGCGGAACATAGAGACGATTGCCCTTGGTAAAAAGGAGGTCGTCTTCGACCCAAAACTGGCGGGTCTTCCCGTCTTTTACTAGCTGAATGATTGTTTGCTTTGCTGGATCGTCTTTCAGGTGTGCCTTGATCGCTTCACGAACAGACCCCGTCAACTTACTTGCTTTCAGATGAGCTAACATGCACAGGCCCGCATGTTTGCTCTTTCGACTAAGGGCGTCTGCTGCTTGGTTTGACCGACCAGGCCGATGTTCAAATTGGAAGTCGAATTCGGTGAGGTACTCTTGCCATCGGGCTTGTTTCGAGGACAACTTCGGCTGATTGAAGAAATGACATATCGAGCTGTCGTCGGTTTTGACAACGAACTTGGAGCCTAAGAGATATTGTCTCCAGGCCTTTAAGTAGTGGACCACTGCTAACATCTCTTTTTTAGAGGCTACATACCTCTTTTCTGCGTCGTTCAACTTTCGGCTTTCGTACGCCACTGGATGTACATCTTGCAAGAGGACACCGCCCAGGGCGAAGTCTGAGGCATCAGTTTCTACCTCGAACGGCTTGGTGACATCTGCGATACCAAGCACCGGTCCTTCCATCATGGCTTTCTTGAGTTGATCGAAAGCCGCTTGACACTCCGAAGTCCAACTCCAAGTATTATTCTTCTTCAGGAGTTCAGTTAATGGTCATGCCTTCTTCGAAAATCCTTCTACAAATCTTCGATAATAGTTTGCTAGCCCGAGAAAAGACCGCAGTTCGGTGATGGAACTCGGAACTTTCCAATCTTGTATAGCCTTGACCTTTCCATCTTCCATGCCTATTCGACCGCACTTGATCACATTGCCCAGGAAGTTGATGGGTTTTTGCGCGAACGCACATTTCTCTCTCTTCACATATAATTCATTATGTCTTAGCTTCTCGAAGACCAGCTGCAAGTGGGTCTGGTGTTCCGCCATAGAAGAGCTGTAGACTACTATGTCGTCGAGGTAGACTACCACAAATTTGTCGAGATATTCGTGGAACACCTGATTCATCAAGGTGCAAAACGTCGCTGGGGTGTTGGTAAGGCCAAAGGGCATAACAAGGAATTCGAAGGCCCCGTATCTCGTGACACAGGTCGTCTTGGGCTCGTCTCCCGCTGCAATGCGCACTTAGTAGTATCCAGACCTCAAGTCCAGCTTGGAAAAGTACTTGGCCCCATGGAGGCGATCGAATAAATCGGTGATGATGGGCAGATGGTACTTGTTGCGTACCGTGAGCTTGTTCAAGGCACGATAATCGATAAAAAGGCGGAGACTGCCATCCTTCTTCTTTTGGAAAAAGACTGGGGCTCCATATGGAGCCTTTGCTGGGTGGATGAATCCTGCATTCAACAATTCATCCAGCTGTTTCCTGAGTTCGGGTAATTCAGGAGGGGCCATGCGGTAAGCATTCTTAGCGGGCGGTTTCTCCCCTGGGACCAGCTCGATTTCGTGGTCAATTCCCCTACGCGGCGGTAGGGACTTGAGAAAACTATCGGGCATGACGTCTGCATAGACAGCTAGGACTTGTTGGATCTCACTGGGAATTACTTCTTTACTACTCTCTTCTTCGATCACTAGGATGACCATAAATGTTGGTTCATCATGAGCAAGGCCCTTTTTTAGCTGCAGAGCTGATGTCATCTTAACCCTACTTGGTTGTTTTATACTCGTCGGAACAACGGTGGGATCAGATCTAGTAACAACTAAACACTTCGCTAGAGGCATGGGGATGACTTTGTGCTCTAGAAGGAATTCCATTTCGAGCACGACGTCGAAGTCATCCATTTTGACAATTACAAAGTCCACCTTGCCATTCCATGTCCTGATCTTCATTTGAACCCTTTTTGCTATCCCTACGATGGGCAGAGCCGCGGAGTTAACTGCTTTCATCTTTCCTGGATCTTTATCCCATTGTAGATTGAGACGGCAGGTTTCGGTTTCAGTCATGAAGTTGTGTGTGGCTCCAGAACCCAGCATAGTACTCTTGGCGGCCTTATCGTGAACCAGCATGTCCACATACATGAGCCCTCTCTCTAATGGTTCTTTTGCTTCTCCCACCTTCTTCTGGAGAGCTGACAAGAATTTCAGCGCCCCCATGCGGGGGTTATCAGTGGGCTCTTCGGTCGGTTCATCTATCTCAGCGGTTTCTGTCTCGACCTCAGGGCCATTGGCTATGGTAGCTTGGAGTGCCTTCAAGGCAACTCAGTGTGGGCAGTCGCTTACGCGATGAGCCCCTTTACAAAGAAAGCAAACGAGGGGCCCTCGATTGAAGTTGTTTTGTTGGTTTGGCCCGCGCCAGTTGGTTCCACCCCTCCGATAGGGTCTGCAATCTGTTCCTCCATTCCTGTCTCCTCCCCCACTTTTGGGTGAGCTTGTTTTGGTGGTTTTGTTCCCACTACTCAATGAGGGTTGGTTCCTTCTGTAATCCTGAGACTGCTCATTGCCAAGATCAAACAGGCGTTCAGCCGCGGCATAAGCAGAGCCGAGCTCTTGAACCCCTTAGTCGTACAACTTGGACTTGGCCCATGGTTTCAAGCCTTCCACGAAGTAGAAGACTTTGTCTTTCTCCGACATGTCTCGTATGTCCAACATCAGTCCAGCAAACTTTTTTACGTAGTCTTTAATATACCCAGTGTGTCGCAGCTCTCGCAGTTTACGTCTCGCTAGGATCTCAACATTTTCCGGAAAGAATTGAGCTCGGAGAGCTTTCTTCAACTCGTCCCATGTGTTTATAGTGCATCATCCCTCTTGGATGTCCATATACTTGGACCTTCACCAAAGCTTTGCATCTTCAGCTAGATGCATGGTTGCCAAAGTGATCTTGGCTTCTTCTGTCGTGGTATTTGTAGCTCGAAAGTATTGTTCGACGTCGAAGATGAAGTTCTCGAAGGCCTTGGCATCGTGAGCCCCGCCGAAGGGCTTAGGCTCTGGAATCTTCACCTTGTTAAACTTGACATTGCCCCCTGCTGAGCCTTGGTTTCCCACCGCTCTCATAGTGAGGTTCACCTTTGTGTTTATCTTGGCAACTTCTGCCCGCACGACTTCTATAGCAGCTCGAAAGTCGTCGGAAAGATCACTGACCATCTGCATGATCACTTTCTGGGAGCTATCTAACTCTTCGACACGCTCCTCAACATGAGCAACAGAGCTCGTCGAGTTGTCCCGTCACTCGAAACTAGCCGTTTTTCCGGCTTTACTTTCTAGGGTCTCAACCCTAACCAACAACTCTTTCACTGGCAAAGCATCAAGTTGATCGTTTGCCGCATCAATTCCATCGGCCTTTCTAGCCGATTTTCTAGGAATCGAACATGATCAGAGACTTCTCTCAAGAACAACAGCTGTTCCTCAATTTCCACGAGTCGTTTGACATGTGTCTTGTTCAACTGTTTCACTGCCGACATGATTACTAATCTCGATCCGAGGAGCCAACTAGGCTCTGATACCAACTGTCACAATCGCACTTTTCAAAGGACTCACAAAGCGATTGTGCGGCACTTGTTCTTGCCCACGAACAAGTCAGCCAACGAATATCGGATAGCCGACGGCACCACGGCTATATGTCGCAACCTCCACCCCTGTTCTCGAGAAAACAGTTTTGGAAAACGGGTTTAGAGAAAAAAGGTTTGGAAAGTGTTTGAAGACATTTTAGAAAGCTAGTTGTATGCTTGAATGCAAGAGAATAGATTAGCGGCAAGACAAGATACAACACAAGGTAGGAGGGAGACTAGGTGTACCCCCCTAAGGTAGATTATAAATCATTTTGCCTTTGGCAAGCGTGAACATGCAAAGTGTCGAGGAGTCACTCGCCACCAAAAGTACAATGAAAAGTAAATAACATGCAAAAGTAAATACATGGTATAAAAGTAGAAGGGAAGAGGCTATCATGGGCATGCGGCCATGGGCGACATGCACTAGACAAGCATGACCATGACACTCAGCACCTCAGAAGATACTACCACTAGTTCGACACATTTAGGCACTCTATGGTTTTGAACCTCTGTTGTCTTGGTCAACAAAGTTATTTTATTGTAATTCACTCTCCGACAAGATGATTTTTCTACTAATAAAAGTCTTCAACATTTAGCACAAATACTTGAGTTTTTATGTTCATTCTGAAACAAATTTCTCAAGCAGGGGACATACATTATGTGAATATCTACAACCAGTCAAGAAACTCAAAATTGGGACAGACCTGGAAGCAAGCCGAAGAGGCAAAAAGCCAGTAACGGCTCAGCATGGTCAAAACTAAAGCAGGAAAATACAGGATATAAGACTATTTGGCACAAAAAGCCAAACAAGTTAGAAATCCAAAATACCGACGCTAGTTCTGCTAAAGTTAGATCTCAGGGCCAAAATTGAATGGTAAAACCAAGCTCAGAAGACTTGATTAGGACTAACGAAAATGGGAGAAAACTTCCAATTTATGAAGTGATATCGATAAGCTCAAGGTACAAAACCAGTGACAAAAACTAGGCATTTAAAATCCAAAATTGGATGCAAAAAGCCTTTGGTAAAAGCTTTGTGGGTTAGAAACTTTGGCGTAGTTGGCCACTAATATGCATATGGGTTATGCTATGTTAAAAAATGATCTCGTGGCAGCGACAAGCGACAGGTACTCTCAAAACAGAAATCTTGGCACATCATTCGTCTTTTGTTTTTAGAGTGGGGGCCATTATTATAAGGAGCAAAAATGATCCAAGCGAGACGAGAGGTCGAACCGTGAGATAGAAGCCCGAGATCATCGACAAAGAGGGCCATCCTATAACGAAAGGGCCGACCCATTCTTGAAAATCGACCCGCCTCGGCGTCGACCCCACCTCGGCGTTAGCTTCTAGTCTTGGTCTCCGGGTCAAGACGCCACGCGATCTCTTCCGCACGGTTCCTATGTCAACCGACCGAATACCCTTACTTGGTACCGAGCCTGACATTCTCTCTCTTCTGTTGTCTACAAATCACTAGGTCTTCACAACAATCATCTAGGGCTCATTTAGAAGGTTCTGGAAACCTTCCAAGCGACTATAAATCAATCACGCTCCCGAACCCTAAGGTAAGCCGAATTCGACCCTTGAATTCTATTACTCTACTACTGTCCTTACTAACTTAGGCATCAGAGCCCGTGTGACAAGAGTCATATCGGTCTGGTCTTGTTCGGTTTTGCAGGTCTTCGAGTACCTGATAATCAAGCTTGGTGCGAACCTCGAGAGGAACCGAGAGAGCTTAATCCACGCATCAACAATTCTAATAAAACAGAGGGAAGTAGTGAGAAATTTTCATTATGTATGAAATAACATGTATTTATAGGGAGAGATGCCAACTTAAAATAGTAAACTGACTAACTAATTACAATCTAATTAGTAACCAAAAAAATCTAAACTAACTAATTTAAAATCTAATGAGTAACCAAATAATCGTAATGTCGACAAATAAAAATCATAACTAAGTAGTAACAAAATCTTAATACGCCCCCTCAAGATGGACGATGAATATCCATAACGCCCATCTTGGACAATAATGGGAACAATAGAGCAGCAGATAACAGTTTGGTGAAAATATCAGTCAATTGGAAAGACGAACGAACAGGGAAAAGATTGACAGTCCCATCAATAATCTTCTCTCGAATAAAATGATGGTCTAACTCAATATGTTTCATTCGCTCGTGAAAAATGAGATTGGGGGCAATATGAACGACAGACTGATTATCATAAAATAACGAGGCAGGAAAGGTAAAATCAACCTTCAAATCACGCAACAGACCAATCAACCAAACAATTTCAGAAGCAGCTACGGCAAGGGCACGCTATTCGCTTTGGTTGAAGAGCGAGAAATAGTTTGTTGTTTCTTAGATTTCCAAACGACCAATGATCACCAAGAAACACACAAAAACCAGTTATAGAACGTCAAGTATCCAAACAAGCACCCCAATCAGCATTAGCAAAAGCTCGTTTTTGAAAATTTTGAACAACTATAAGAAAAATACCCTAGACAGGAGAAGACTTCAAATAACATAACAAATCATGAACTTCTGCAAGATGGACTTTGTAAGGCTTGGACACAAACTTAGTAAGCTTATGAACAACAAAGGTGATATCTGGTCTGGAAATAGTCAGATATATAGAAGCCGACAGGCGACGATAAACAGAGGGATCTGCTAACAAATCATCATTAGAAGAAAATAAACGTGAGGATCCATAAGAAGCGAAGTTGGGCGACAACCAAGAAAACCAGTATCCTCCAATAACTGCATAGTATAATGTCGTTGAGAAAGAAAAATACTAGAAGAAGACCAAGCAAGCTCAAGACCAAGAAAATACTTTAGAGAACCAAGATCTTTTAATTTGAAACAATCATTAAGAACAATCTTCAAGGAGTGAATATCAGAAACAGAACTACTGGTGATTATAAATCATCAACATAAACGAGAAGAGCATAAAAGAATTCCCAATTCCTCGAATGAACAACGAATAATCAGCCTTAGATTGACATCAACCAAGAGAAATCAAAAACTCCGAAAATTTTGCTAACCATTGGCGTGAAGCCTGCTTAAGACCATAAATGAACTTATGGAGCTTGCAAACAAGGTGTGCCCCTTGACTTTGAACAGAAGTTTTGTATCCCAAAGATAAATCCATCTAAACCTCCTCAAATAAGTCTCCATGCAAAAACACATTATTGAAATCTAACTGAACAAAAGGCCAATGCTTAGTAACAACAACAATGAGAAGAGTTTTGACAGTGACCAACTTAACAATGGGAGAAAAAGTCTCCAAAAAATATAAACTCTCCTGTTGAGTATAACCTTTAGCCATGAATCGAGTCTTATAGCATTCAATAGAACAATCAACCCTATGTTTGACCTTATATATCCATTTATAACCAATATTATGCTTACGGGAGAGGAATAACACTCCAAGATCACTTTCTTCGTAGTCCAGCTTCTATTTTCTATTGCATTTCTTTGATAAGATCACTTTCTTCAGCCAAACATCTCTGAATGTTCAACATGAACTCCAACACAATCACGATCCTTCCGCATGAACTCCAACACATGATCACGATCCATGACCAAGATGAACTTGCTCTGATACCAATTTGTTAGGATCCCAAATACAAGAACCTAACTAGAACTCTATATTGCAATTCAAATGAGTAATTACAATATCGATAGCCATTCGAGAGGGCTATCTCTCTCCCAAATAACTCTAAGTTCTTTACACAAAACTATTCTCAAGATACCTTCCTTTCTCCCCTACTAGTCCTATTTATAATACACTCATCTCTATCTAATTACTCTAATACCCCTAACTATAATACTAATATCATTCCCAAACTAACCCTAATAGGATCCTCAAAGCATGGAGGCAAAACGTAGACAGCCAAAAACCCGAAGGAACTGATAATCTACCAAAGAACTAGTGAGTAATTCAAAGGGGGTGCACCATTCCAAAATAGGTGATGAAGTGCGATTAATAAGGAAAACGACAATCAAGACACAATCACCCTGTTTATGCAGGAATTTGCACAACGGTTCTTCACGAATCGAGCTCGAACCCGGTCTCCGGTTCCGACCTGAACACTAGAGTGGACCTGCACAAGAGGGTAAGCACTCCGACGCTCAAGTTAGTATAGATCGGACTCCTTATTTAGTTCGAGGTGAGATTCGATACCTGAGCGTGAAATGAAGTCCTCTATTTATAGGTAATGGATCCGACAATACACACGACCGGCGGTTATGTGTCTTTTTCTCATATTGGACCTGTCGGGTTCCGAGCAGATCGGACCCTAGTCAGGCCGTTGCGTATCTCGAGGAGATCCGAACCGCTCGTTGATTACACGTGTACGGCGCAGAGGTTTTTCCGATCAGCTATAAATAGTTCCGAAACTTCAGGTCAAACCTTACGTTTCTTGAATTTCTGGAGTTCGATTTGAAACCAGCTCGAACCCTTTCTCTAGGTCAGTCACTTTTCCTTGCTCTTACTCTTCTTTCAAACATGGTAGTTTTCTTGTCTTCCCCCTCCAGTAGCGATAGCCTGGGTAGTGTAGGTCGGACGATAAGTAGTTCGCCCCCCAAACCAAGTGACTCTGGGGAGGTCTTAGCTCATAGGTTAGAATCCGAGCTTGAAGAAATATAGAACTTTAGGTTCTCAGATGACGGAGAGGATAGTGATACCTCCACCTCGGGCCAGGGTCTGAAGTACCCTTCTAGGATGCCCGAGCATTATCTTGGACCCCTTCGTAGGGGGTTTAACATTCCGAATGACATCCTCCTCAGGATTCCAGAGGAAGGGGAAAGAGCTGACAATCCCCCAGAGGGATGGGTCACTCTTTATCTCAAGATGTTTGAGTACGGTCTCAAGCTTCCCCTTCATCCTTTCGCCCAGGAGTTCTTAAACCGAACTGGACTGGCTCTTGCTCAAGTGGCCCCCAATGGGTGGGGTGTCATTTTTGCTTTAGCCATTCTTTTTTGGTTGCGAGCTCGGGATGAGGACGAGGCCGAGCTGCTAAGTGTTGATCAGCTCCTTGGATGTTTTGAGGCCAAGAGGATAGCCAAAAAACCTGGTCGGTACTATATGTGCACAAGGAAGGGCGCGAGTGGTATAGTCAAGGGGCCGACCTCCATCAAGGGATGGGTAGGCAAGTGGTTCTTTGCCTCTGGAGAGTGGTTGGCAAAGGACGAATCAGGTCGTCCTTTCTTTGACGTGCCTGCTAGGTTTGGGAACCTAGGTATGAAGTTTTTCTTATTTTCTTTTTCTTTTCATTTCTTGGTATTCACATCTAACTCGAACTTTTGTTTATTTCGTGCAGTATCAATCAAGCCGATTCCCGAGCTCAATCAAGCCACTTTGGACACCCTCAAATTCTACAAGGACAACTTTCCAAGGGGCCGGAAGATCGGGACCTTGGTCACCGATAAGCTGTTGCTAGAATCAGGGCTACTGGACTACAATCCTTTAGTTCGTCCGATTGAAGCTTTGAGGCCAAACTCTGAGCTCGGTAAGTCGTGTTCGATCTCAATTTTAATTTTAGCTTCAAGTTTTTACTTCTAACATTTCATTTTATTCGAATTGCAGCCATGGTGTGTGGATTTACGAGCAGCGTGAAACATAAGTCTAAGGGCCGTGCTCACGCCCTTAAGACAGTTCAGAGCTCTGATCCTTCTACCCCTGCTGTGGATCAGAGTGCAGCTCAGGACCAGGCGGGTCCATCTTCTGAAGTTCCGACTCCAGTGATCGAGTTGGATTCTACTGGGGAGCGCTCCAGGGAGAAGCGCTCGAGGAGCGAGTCCGAGGCATTGGACGTGTCGCCTCTTCGCGAGGTAAGAGAGGGCTCTCCTTTGAAGAGGAGGAAGAAAAAGAAGAAAGCCACCTCCTCCTCGGAGGTTGGACCTCGTGGCCCCCTACCCTCAAGCCACGTCGATCTGGTGGATGATCCTGAAGCTCGGATGGGGGGGACATCCGACGTGAAGATGTGGTTCAGAATGAAACCGTCAAGCTCCGGGGTGAAGGACCAAGTGTCACGCATCTCGGCCGCGAGCTTGTATCGCTGTCTCAGGAGAGCGTCCAAGTTTGTGAGTGACCCAGGGTCCGTGCTGCAACGGACTATCGACCACGCTGTCGAGGTGAGATCTGCCCTTACACTTATTTTCTCGTCTTATAGCTTGATCTAACCTGAATTTGCCTTTTGTGTTTTGTAGGCGTTCACTGCCTCCATCCACTCAGCAGTCATGATCAAGGCCGAGCTGGATGGAAGGGAGGCATTGGCAGCGAAAGAGAGGGCGAACTCCTCTGCTGCCTTGGAGGGTGCCACTACGCTCAAGGGCGAGCTGCTGAAGGCTCGGGGCGAGGTGGATGTACTGAGGGCCGAGGTAGAAGCCAAGGCCGAACTGCTGAAAAGGGAAGATGAAAGGCATAAGGCCCACCTCCGAGCTACCCACGCCATCACTAAAGGGCTGGAGAAGGAGAAGTTCCAACTCCTTAAGGAGAAGGACGACCTGCTCCAGGCCTTCGAAGGGAAAGACGCTACAATTGGGCGTCTTACTGCCGAGCTAAAGGCGGAGAAGGAGCGCCTCTCCAATGGAACTCTTCTTGAAGCAGCCTTCAGGCAACACCCAGATTTTGATGGGTTTGCCAAGGACTTCAGTGATGCAGGCTTCAAGTTTTTGATGAAGGGCATTGCTGCTGATATGCTGCACATCCAGCTCGACCTCGGCGATCTGAAGAAGAGGTATGCTGAGAAATGGGCTTCTGGGCCCAATGGCACTCCAGGTCCTGCCTCTCTAGTGGATAAGTATGTCAGAGATCTGGACTCTGACTACTCCGACCTGAATGAAGACGAGGCCCCTAGTCAGGATCCTACTGAGGTCGGCACTACCCAGGATGGGGCTCCTTCTCAGCAGAACGGATCTCAAGAGGTCAACCTTTTGGGTTCTCAAGGCGAGCTATCTTCTCACCTCGGGAGCGGCTGAGCTTCATTAGTTTTTGCTGTTGTTTGTTGTTCTTTCTATTGTAAGTCTTTGGGCGGAGCTGCAAGGTCTATAAGCCTTGGCTCTGTCCTCCAATTAATGAATTCTTCTTTCCCTACATTCAATTGTAGTTCTGCTTCTAGCTCTGACTCTTTCCTCTAATAAACTTTTTAAACTTACAATTTCCATCTCGTACCTCTTAATTTGTTAATTTAAAGGTTTGAGCGTAAGTTAACTCTTTCCACATCGCACCTTTTTACTTGAGGTTTGAATTTGAGAGTTTCTTTAAGAGGTTTTTAATATTTCTCCTCGAACTCGGAAGTCCGAAGACAATACCAATCAATTCGAACTTTTCCATACCACACCTTTAACTTGATCGTTCCAAGGTTTGGATTTTGAGTCCATAATTAATATACACATCGCACCTCGAACCCGTAGGTTTAGAGGATTGAATTTCTTGAACCTTCAACATTGCACCTTTAACTTAAGCGTTCAAAGGATTGAATTTTGGTTTGTAATTGATTTTGACATCGCACCTCGAACCCGTGGGTTTTGAGGATCGAATTTGATCAATTTTTTAAGTCTTATGGGAGTCCGTGGCCCCCATTTAATTTCTAATCGAACTCGGAGTTATGAAATTAAATCACTCCATTTATTAAAAGTTTCGCCCCTTGAAAATTTTTACAAGCCCCTTTTAGGACTATTTTGACATTCCAGGGGTAATAGCGTGATTACGCTTGTTTACATGCGTAAAAAGAAGGTTTTTAGATGCTGTTTTTACTATGTTTCGGCTTTGTTTCGGATTTTTCTCGATCATTTGAGTTCCAATTCATGCAAAATTCATATATTATGGTTTGTGGATGGCTTATGTTGTATTTATGACATTTTAGGACCCATTTGGGAGTGCAGAAAAACAGGTTTTCTTCCAACTTTGCCCTTAATGAAACGCGTCTTCCAATGCGTTTTGGTGGTTCCAACCGATGCATACGTGTAGAAGAAGTGTTCCACTATCAGTTTGAGCACGATTTGGTCAATCAAAGGAGTTGGAAATGGGTGATTCACCATCGTTTTAGGACCTACCTAACCAATTCTGCACAGCTATAAATTCCAGCAACTTCTCCACCAAATTCATCAAGCCTTGCTTCCTTCTCTTGATCATTTTTAGTGTTTCTTTGTTGCTTTCTAAGTACTTTTGAGTTGCTTTCATTAGTTGCTTTTGGTTTTTAAATCCCGAGTACTTTACATTCTTTTATTGAGCTTTGTTTTGTTTCCATTTGTACTTAGTTATTTTCTACTTATTCAAATATATAAAAATCTAGCACTTTGCTTATCTTCTCTTTGCCTTTACTTTATTTTAGTTAAGAGAGTTGTGTTTTTGGAGGAAAGAGCACGTGACACTCTCCCTTGCTTGAAAGAGAAGGGCGAAGCTCTCAATCCCGATAAAAACTCTCCGTTAGTTAACTTTTGTTTTTCACACATGCATTCCACATTCAACCATTTTACTTGCTGTATTTTCTTCAATATGTCTTTGTAAATTCCCGTCTCTAGCCCGGTTATGGATAGTTAGCCTTTTATGTCTAAAAAGGGTTGCTAAGAAGTAGTGTTTTTACTTTCCATTCATTGCTCAACATGTTTTCCCAAAAGTTAGGATTTAGAGAAGGCCACTGTAAGTCTTAACAAGTCAATACTGAAAAGGTTGCTTATTTGCATTGTTGAGTGATTAAACCGAGGAGAGGAGCGCCTTAGACATAAGGGTTCCGCTTAAGTAGCCTAGACATAGGACCTTAACCCGAGGTTGCGACTATTTCCATCCTAAAACTAAGATATATCTCATAATAGACATATTAGGGAATGTCTTAGGACTTTGAACTTGCTTAGACATAAGTAAAGTGAGAAGCGTAGTCGTTAGTTTCTAAAGTAAAATGCATATTATCCTTAGCATGTCCTTGATTCTTTGTTGGCTAACTTGAAGTAGTTCGGGCTAGGTTTTATTATTATAAGTCCAAATCCCAAATCCAAAACCATTATTTGTGACCACTTCCCATTTTACAAGAATCACTCATTTCAACATTCACTATTCTTTAAAACTTCAGAGTTTGGAAATTATTTAGAAGTCCTTGAGGATCGATACTTGGATACTCCATCCATTTTATATTACTCTGACAGGTGTGCGCTTGCATCTATATAATTGTTACCACGCTTAGTGCGTGCGTTCAGCATAAACGCCCAGTCAAGTTTTTGGCGCCGTTGCCGGGGACTTTAGTTTTAAAATTATTTTCAAATTCTTTTAGTTTTTATTTTTGTGAATTGTTGTTGGGTGTAATTTCCATCCACTGTTTTTGTTCTATATTTTTGGTCGTTTATCTCACAAGGGTAAGTTAAAGTGCATGAGCACAAGATCTTTTCTTCTACCCCTTGACCCTGAGATTGAGCGGACCCTTCGAAAAACTCGAAAGGAGCAAAGACTTCGAAAACAACTAGAAAAGCAAAAAGAGAGAGAAGGTGAAATCAGTCCTGAAAGTGAGGTAGAGAGTACGAGCACATCAATGGCAGATATTCCACCTCGTGATCCGGTTGATCCACCTGCTGTTAACGGTAATATGAGGGATCATGCAAGAAATGATGAATTCAACCATATCCAGATGGCGGACAACAGAGACGTGGCAATGCGAGAATATGCCGCCACGGCTTTTCAGAACTTTGATTCAGGGATAGTCAACCCTATTCCAGCCCACGCAAACTTTGAGCTTAAACCAATGATGTTCCAAATGTTGCAGACAATTGGACATTTTGGAGGGCAGGAACATGAGGATCCACATGATCATCTGAAATCATTCATTTAAATAGCAAATGCATTTCGATTACCTGGTATAACAGACGATGCTCTGAGACTAACACTTTTTCCATTTTCTTTGAAGGACCAAGCTAGAGCATGGCTCAATGCATTTCCACCGGGATCCATCACCACATGGGGGTCGTTAGTGGAGAAGTTCTTAACAAAATTCTTCCACCTACTCGCCACGCTGATATCAGAGAGGAGATCATCTCCTTTAGACAGTATGATCGTGAACCTGTTCACGAGGCGTGGGAGAGATTTAAAGAACTAATCAGGAAATGTCCGAACCATGGCTTGCCGGCATGCATCCAGATAGAACATTTCTTTAGAGGCTTAGATCATCCTACTAAGATGATGCTAAACAATGCTGCCAACGGAGCCTTTACAAAAAGACATTCAACGAGATAGTTGACATCCTAAATGACTTAGCTTCACATAACGAACTATGGTGTTCGCAAAGATCTAGGGCAGCACCAAAGAAGCAAGATCCAGCTGGAGTTTTGGCTCTGGACATTGCGACCTCGATGCAAAAAGAGATGGTTACAATGAACCAGAGGCTGAAAGAGATGGCATTGGAATAAAAAATCCATTAGCCACGCCGATACAACCTGTGCAGTCGGATTATTGCACTCCTGCCCCTGTTTGCCAAGTCAACGATCTCATTTGTTCATTTTGCAGTGAAAACCATATTTATGATAATTGTCCACATAACCCTGCTTCTGTTTTTTATGTAGGACATGGGAACAATAGGAACTTTAACCCATATTCGAACACCTACAACCCAGGTTGGAGGCACCACCCTAATTTCTCATGAGGAGGACAAGGAGGTTCGAGCGGTTTTAATCAAGGGCAGAGCCAACAGAACAAGCAGCCCTATGTTCCACCTACACAACAATACATCCCACCACCGCAACAGCAGTACAATCAGAGAACACAGACTCCACCAGTTCAAAATAACAACTCAAATCTTGAGAATATGATGAAGGAGTACATGGCCCGAACCGACGCAGTGATACAATCCCAAGCGGCATCAATAAGGAATTTCGAGACCCAATTGGGACAACTTGCCAATGAATTGAAGAATAGACCACAAGGTTCTTTTCCAGGCCATACTGAATTACCAAAACGAGAAGGGAAAGAACAGTGCAAAGCTGTCACCCTCAGGAGTGGATTGGCATATGATGGACCAACAATGCCAACAACAGATGTACAGATTCCGTCCACTGAACCAATTGTAAAGATACCAGAAAATCCAACAACACCAGAAAAAGAAAATATTAGAAAAGGTAATGAGGACACCCCGAGTGTTCCTCCACAGGTACAGCCTTCTTTTACCCCTACTCCCCCGTTTCCACAAAGATTAGTAAAGAAAAATAATGATTCCCAGTTTAGAAAATTTTTAGATATTTTAAAACAACTGCATATAAATATACCATTAGTAGATGCTCTAGAACATATGCCAAATTATGCTAAGTTTTTGAAAGATATAGTTTCTAGGAAGAAAAAAATAGGAGAGCATGAACTGGTAGCCATGACAAAATGTAGTAGTGAGGCTGTAGGCAGCCCGCTGCCCATGAAATGTAATGATCCTGGCAGTTTTACCATTCCATGTTCCATAGGAGGAAAAAACTTAGGTAGGGCATTATGTGATCTAGGCGCTAGCATTAATCTTATGCCATTATCAGTTTTCAAATCTTTAGGCATAGGAGAAGCTAGACCTACTACAGTTACCCTCCAACTAGCAGATAGATCTATCATAAGACCTGAGGGAAAGATAGAAGATGTTTTAGTCTAGGTGGACAAATTCATTTTCCCTGCGGACTTTATCATTCTAGATTGCGAGGCAGACTTAGACGTTCCCATTATTTTGGGAAGACCATTTCTAGCCACTGGGGATACAGTTTTTAATGTAAGGAAGGGAGAAATTACAATGAGGGTAAATAATGAAGAAGTTAAATTTAACGTTCTAGACGCCATGAAATTACCAGGAGACTTTGAAGAGTGCTCTGCTATAAATAGCTTGAATCCTATTATGTTTGATGAGTTTTATGACTTATTAGTTACAGAGATTGAAGAAGAGCTTGATAAGATAGCAGAAGGACCAGAAGATGTGGCTAGTCCTATTGAAAAAATACAAAAAGAAGAATGCAAGTCGTTACTTCCGTCCATAGTGGAACCACCCACGTTGGAGCAGAAGCCATTGCCGTCGCATTTGAAATATGCGTATCTAGGGGATAACGACACTTTACCAGTTATTATAGCTTCCAATTTATCACCTACTAATGAATATTCTTTATTGCAGATTTTGGAGAAGCACAAAAAGGCCATTGGATGGACGATAGCAGATATCCGAGGGATAAGCCCGGCCTTTTGCATGCACAAAATTCTATTGGAAGAAGATGCTAAGAACTCTATTGAGAGTCAAAGGCGGTTGAACCCGAAGATGAAAGAGGTTGTAAGGAAAGAAATTCTTAAATGGCTTGACGCCGGTGTTATATACCCAATATCCGACAGCAGCTGGGTAAGCCCAGTACAGTGTGTACCAAAGAAAGGGGGTATAACCGTGGTGGCCAACGAGGAGAATGAGCTCATCTCAACCCGAACTGTGAGCGGGTGGAGAGTTTGCATTGACTATCGCAAACTCAACAAGGTAACAAAGAAAGACCATTTTCCTCTCCCGTTTATTGACCAGATGCTCGACCGTCTGGCAGGTAAGGATTTCTATTGTTTTTTAGATGGATATTCGGGTTATAATCAAATTACTATTGCTCCAGAAGACCAAGAGAAGACAACATTTACGTGTCCGTATGGTACGTTCGCTTTTAGGCGAATGCCCTTTGGACTATGCAATGCACCCGCGACTTTTCAGAGGTGTATGATGGCCATCTTCTCTGACATGGTAGAAAATATTCTAGAAGTTTTTATGGATGACTTTTCTGTTTTTGGAAATTCTTTCGACGCTTGTTTAGTTAATTTGGAGAGAGTATTGGAGAGATGTGAACAAACAAACCTAGTCCTAAATTGGGAGAAGTGTCATTTCATGGTACAAGAGGGTATTGTTTTGGGTCACAAAATTTCCAAGCAAGGAATAGAGGTAGACCACGCTAAGATAGACATCATTTCAAAGCTACCTCCTCCTACAAATGTCAAAGGGATTAGAAGTTTTTTAGGGCATGGGGGATTTTACCGCCGCTTTATAAAAGACTTTGCTAAAATTTCTAAACCCTTGTGTCAATTGTTAGAACATGATAGACCATTTGTTTTTGATGATGACTGTTTAAAATCATTTGAAATGTTGAAAGTTGCTCTAAGTTCAGCCCCTATAATTATCGAACCTAATTGGGATTTACCTTTTGAGCTCATGTGTGATGCCAGTGATTATGCAATAGGAGCTATGTTAGGACAACGTAAAAACAAGATCTTGCATCCTGTGTATTATGCTAGTAAGACTCTGACCGGTGCACAACTCAATTACACTACTACTGAAAAGGAACTGTTAGCAGTTGTGTTCGCCTTTGATAAGTTTAGGTCTTACTTGATAGGCACAAAAGTCATTGTTTTTACTGACCATTCTGCTTTAAAATATTTATTTGCTAAAAAAGATACTAAACCACGTTTGATACGGTGGATTTTGTTACTTCAAGAGTTTGATATTGAAGTTAGGGACAGGAAGGGTACTGAAAACCAAGTTGCTGATCACCTGTCTAGATTGGAATCCCCGCTCTGTGATGATGGAACTGTTATACGTGAACAGTTTATTGACGAGCAACTCTTGCGAGTTGATTCAGTTCCGTGGTATGCCGATATAGCAAATTATTTGGTAAGTCGAATAGTTCCTTATGAGTTCAACAAGCAACAGGTAAAGAAATTTTTAAATGAAGTTCGATTTTATCGTTGGGATGAGCCTTTTTTATATAAGCTAGGACCTGACAATATCTTACGCAGGTGTGTCGCAGAAGAAGAGCACGAGGCGATATTAGACGCTTGTCATATGTCTCCATATGGAGGACATTTTGCAGGACACAAAACCGCAGCCAAAGTTTTGCAAAGTGGGTTCTTTTGGCCCACTCTGTTCAAAGATGCACATAAGTTTGCCCAGGTTTGTGACAAATGCCAACGGACAGGTAATATATCTAAACGCCACGAAATGCCTCAAACCCCGATCCTGGAGATTGAAATATTTGATGTGTGGGGTATAGATTTTATGGGTCCATTTCCATCTTCTAATGGTAAGCTTTATATATTGTTAGCAGTAGATTATGTTTCGAAATGGATAGAAGCCATTGCAACTGCTACCAATGATTCCAAAGTTGTCATTCGTTTTCTGCAAAAGCACATTTTTACGCGTTATGGAACCCCGCGTTGTCTGATAAGCGATGGGGGGGCTCATTTTGTGAATAGGTCTATGCAAAAGTTGCTGACTAAATACAATGTGCGTCATAGGGTTGCAACAGCATATCATCCTCAGTCGAATGGGTTAGCCGAAATATCTAATAGGGAGATAAAAAACATTTTAGAAAAAACTGTAAATCTTAACCGTAGGGATTGGTCTTTTAAGCTTGATGATTCACTTTGGGCATATAGGACAGCATTTAAGACTCCCCTCGGCATGTCCCCCTATAGGCTAGTTTTTGGAAAAGCATGTCATTTGCCTCTTGAGCTAGAATATAAAGCATTTTGGGCTACTAAGAAATTAAATTTTGATTTGTTGGCTGCAGGTGAAGCGAGGAGGAAGTTACAATTGTTGGAATTAGAAGAACACAGGCACTTTTCTTATGAGAATGCTAAGTTGTTTAAGGAAAAAACTAAACAGTGGCATGATAGGCGTCTTCGGCCAAACAATCTTCAAGAAGGTGATCTGGTTCTGTTATTCAACTCTAGGTTGAAACTTTTCCCTGGAAAACTTAAGTCTAGATGGTCTGGTCCCTTTCAAATTTTTAAAGTCTACCCATATGGGGCAGTGGATCTAGTTGACTCTAAGGGAAATGTTTTTAAAGTAAATGGGCAGAGACTTAAGCCGTATTTTGGAGAACCAGTGGATAGAGGAAAAACCTCTATTCAACTTTCAGGTCAATAAATTTTTGCGAAAAATGTTTTTCCTTCTTATCCGTTTGGAAAGAACAAAAGTAAAGGAAGGAAATTTTTGTATCTTACATTCTTTTTGTCTAATTATAAAAAGTTTTGCTTATTAAGAATGTTTGTGGAAAACGTTGAAAAACAAAAAGAAAGAATGAAAAAAAAAAAAAAAAAACATTGAAAAAATTTTACGCAGGCGCCTGGCGCCTGCCCTTTGCGAAAATAAATCACGCAGGCGCCTGGCGCCTGCCCTGTTTCCCAGCAGTTCGAGTTTCGTTTTCCTTCACGGTTTGGGTTTTAATTTTCGATAGCATGGGCTTTATTTTGGGTCAAACATTAATCCTCTATGATTTAGCTTTAAGAACTTCTCTTCAAACTCAAATTTTGTTTCCCTAATCCTATTTTGTATTCAAATTTGTTTTCTTTTCCTTTTAGGTTTAGGAAACTTGGTTGAACTTAAATGTCAATCCCTCTCCATTTAGGATTTAGTTTTGGGAAGCTTTAAATAGACCCATTGCCTAAGCTTTACAACTCCACCAAAACCCACACAACTCTCTTCTTCCCCTTGTTTTTTTCGAAAAAAAACCCACTCCCTTCATCACCCTTGTTTTCGATTTTCAGCCACCAAAGAGAAGAAGAAATTTCCAGCATTTGCTTACATCTATGGCTTCTCTTCTCAACATACTTCACTTCCTACCTCTTCCACTCAAGCTCCAAATGCCACAAGCATTCCTTTTCCACCATTGGAGAACTTCCAACACCACATGGGTTCAGATTCTAGGCTAGCTGCTGTTAGGGGAGGAAACCCGCTTCAAACATTTGAATGTCCTCCATCCCAAGCTCCTACACAACATCCTATAATGAGCCCACATGGTTATGTTAATTTTCAGCAACTACCCACCTTTAATATACCTCAAAACAGTGAGTTTAGGGCTGAAAATCCTCAACAACTTCCTCCAATGATCAATCCGGGTATGTACCAACCGTTTATGTTTAACCCGGTTCCTTCATATCATTTTCCCTTGTCCCAAATGCAAATTCCAGCTAGTGTTCATCCTTATGGAATGCCAAACCCATCTACTCTATTTCCTAGCCTTCCACCTTATTATGGAATGGGTCATTGGGTACCTCCAACCAATTATGGGATGCTTTCACCTAGGGTTCCCCCACCAGCTCAACTTCCATTCCTAGAAAGAGGACCTCAAGCACCCCAATTGCACCCTAACATATCGAGTACCTTCAACATGGGACAACTAAAACCCTTAGAGCCTCCTAGGATGCCAACCCAATCAATATGCCAATGGATGCAGGAGATGAGCATGGAGGAGAGCAAGAGAAGAGCCACAGCCATAGGCTAGAGCCCGGGGTTTCGGTAGGACAAAAGAGGAAGGGCAAGGAGGTTATGATAGACCCAGAAATTGAGGAAGATGGGAGTAGTAGGCGTCTGACGCCTAAGGATTCATCTATGGAGAACAGGGACGAGGAGCAGTTTTATTCATCTCCATTGATTATTACACCAGAAGATGGTAATGATGATTTTCTACTGGTTTCACGAGGACATTGTTCAAATATGCCAGAAACAGAGGATACCGAGAATGAAGTGGTGAGAACAGATACTCAGGATAGGGCATTGCTGGTTTATGCCATGCTAAAGGGCATAGATGTGAATTATGGAGAATTGATCAATACCAGTATCCATGAGTGTGCCCACCGGACACGTGGTAAGCTTTATCACCCACGTTTGGTCACTTCTTTATGCTTACGACAAGGTGTACAGCTCCCTGAGGATCAAATTAAGAGAGATGCCCCAATTGTGGAAGAGAAGAATATTCGGCGTATTATCGCCCATGCGTTACAAAGAAGGGAAGGTACTGGGATGTCTCCTACATCGGAGATCCGTCGTCTTCGAGAGGAGAACCAACAGCTGCGAGATCAGGTTCGAGAAGTCGTGCAACATATCTACAACTTAAGGGCTTCATTGGATTTTGCGGTTTTACCTTCATGGCCTCCAGCGCTAGCTGCTATCCTTGGTCATCCATCTCCCAGTACTGACACTGATCCTAGTCCACAACCTCCGACTTCATGAAGGGGAGGTTCCTTCTTTGCTATTTTTTGTTTTTTTTTTTGGTTATGACGTAGTTTGCATATTCTAGCATTACTACGCATGTTTTTTTGTATTGATTATGTTTCGAGCTCAGTTGAAGCATGAATAAATTAGTATCGTTTATCTTCTGATCACTTAAAATATGCCTTCACTTAACCTTAGTTTAGCTTTTCAAATGCCTATTTTGAAGCATCTGTGCTGTGCATGTGATTTCATGTCGATGATGATTATAAGAGATTGTTGAGTTTTCTGTTCTATGCCTGACTAAGCTTTGAGCTATTTCCTTTGTTTATGTGATAAACTCATTTTCTTTTATGTCTTTTTGATCTTTACAGACTTTAAGCTTTTTCTTTGCCCCTATATAGGAAGTCCTTGTCCTTTTTACTGTTAAGCCTTTTTCATCCGATGCAAAAGTCTTTTCCCAGTGAGGACACTGTCTCTCTTAAGTTTGGGGGGGGACAGTCGTTGTATCAGTCGTTGTTTCAGAAAGATAAAGTGTTATTTATATTTGAAAAATCATGCTATTTTCTTTTGAAAAAGAGTCAGTTGGAAAGAAAGAAAGTGTTGAAAAGCACTTAGCTTAAAAACCGAGAAAGAAAAAGAAAAAAAAAAGAAAAAATAAGAGAAGACAAAAGTTGCAAAAGAGTAAAAAAAGAGTCTTTGTCAAAGAAAATAAGAGTGGGGAAAAGACTTGTGTTAGAAAGAAAAGAGCGGTAAAAACAATGAGAGTTAAAGAAAATGTATTTATGATTCCCGAGTCCTACTGTAGACACCCATTTAGTTTTAGGTTGGGTGTTGACTTTGAAAATAGCAGTAAGGATGGTGATAAGTGACTTCGTGTTTCTCATTGTCGTCGTTTTATGACCTAGCTGTTAGTTTCAAAGTCTTTCTACGAGTAGCTGTGGTTGAAACCGATGTTAGTGTGTGGAAACCTCAGGGGCTAGTAGCCGGTCTTTCAGATGTAAAAGTCTTAGTGTAAGAAGGGAGTGTGCAGATTCCTTAGGGGTATTTGAAAACGTTTTCTGTTTTTGAAAGAGAAAAAAAAAGATTTTGAAAGAAAAAGTTTTTATCATTTCAAACTTGGTTTATAGTGACTAAGTTTACAAAGGCAATAGAATGGTAGGCTTTGACATCTTTTCCCTGAGACAATTTATGATTGAACATCTCGGTTGCTTTTGCTTTTCCTTGTCCATGTGTTAGAAAGCTGATTAAAGTTGCTAAGTTTTGCTTGAGGACAAGCAAAAAGTTAAGTTTGGGGGTGTGATTACGCTTGTTTACATGCGTAAAAAGAAGGTTTTAGATGCTGTTTTTACTATGTTTCGGCTTTGTTTCGGATTTTTCTCGATCATTTGAGTTCCAATTCATGCAAAATTCATATACTATGGTTTGTGGATGGCTTATGTTGTATTTATGACATTTTAGGACCATTTGGGAGTGCAAATTAATCAAAAGAAGCAAAAAGACGAAAAAGTTACATGGGAGGCGCCAGGCGCCTGGGATGCCTGCAGAAAAACAGGTTTTCTTCCAACTTTGCCCTTAATGAAACGCGTCTTCCAATGCGTTTTGGTGGTTCCAACCGATGCATACGTGTAGAAGAAGTGTTCCACTATCAGTTTGAGCACGATTTGGTCAGTCAAAGGAGTTGGAAATGGGTGATTCACCATCGTTTTAGGACCTACCTAACCAATTCTGCACAGCTATAAATTCCAGCAACTTCTCCACCAAATTCATCAAGCCTTGCTTCCTTCTCTTGATCATTTTTAGTGTTTCTTTGTTGCTTTCTAAGTACTTTTGAGTTGCTTTCATTAGTTGCTTTTGGTTTTTAAATCCCGAGTACTTTACATTCTTTTATTGAGCTTTGTTTTGTTTCCATTTGTACTTAGTTATTTTCTACTTATTCAAATATATAAAAATCTAGCACTTTGCTTATCTTCTCTTTGCCTTTACTTTATTTTTAGTTAAGAGAGTTGTGTTTTTGGAGGAAAGAGCACGTGACACTCTCCCTTGCTTGAAAGAGAAGGGCGAAGCTCTCAATCCCGATAAAAACTCTCCGTTAGTTAACTTTTGTTTTTCACACATGCATTCCACATTCAACCATTTTACTTGCTGTATTTTCTTCAATATGTCTTTGTAAATTCCCGTCTCTAGCCCGGTTATGGATAGTTAGCCTTTTATGTCTAAAAAGGGTTTGCTAAGAAGTAGTGTTTTTACTTTCCATTCATTGCTCAACATGTTTTCCCAAAAAGTTAGGATTTAGAGAAGGCCACTGTAAGTCTTAACAAGTCAATACTGAAAAGGTTGCTTATTTGCATTGTTGAGTGGTTAAACCGAGGAGAGGAGCGCCTTAGACATAAGGGTTCCGCTTAAGTAGCCTAGACATAGGACCTTAACCCGAGGTTGCGACTATTTCCATCCTAAAACTAAGATATATCTCATAATAGACATATTAGGGAATGTCTTAGGACTTTGAACTTGCTTAGACATAAGTAAAGTGAGAAGCGTAGTCGTTAGTTTCTAAAGTAAAATGCATATTATCCTTAGCATGTCCTTGATTCTTTGTTGGCTAACTTGAAGTAATTCGGGCTAGGTTTTATTATTATAAGTCCAAATCCCAAATCCAAAACCATTATTTGTGACCACTTCCCATTTTACAAGAATCACTCATTTCAACATTCACTATTCTTTAAAACTTCAGAGTTTGGAAATTATTTAGAAGTCCTTGAGGATCGATACTTGGATACTCCATCCATTTTATATTACTCTGACAGGTGTGCGCTTGCATCTATATAATTGTTACCACGCTTAGTGCGTGCGTTCAGCATAAACGCCCAGTCAAGTTTTTGGCGCCGTTGCCGGGGACTTTAGTTTTAAAATTATTTTCAAATTCTTTTAGTTTTTATTTTTTGTGAATTGTTGTTGGGTGTAATTTCCATCCACCGTTTTTGTTCTATATTTTTGGTCGTTTATCTCACAAGGGTAAGTTAAAGTGCATGAGCACAAGATCTTTTCTTCTACCCCTTGACCCTGAGATTGAGCGGACCCTTCGAAAAACTCGAAAGGAGCAAAGACTTCGAAAACAACTAGAAAAGCAAAAAGAGAGAGAAGGTGAAATCAGTCCTGAAAGTGAGGTAGAGAGTACGAGCACATCAATGGCAGATATTCCACCTCGTGATCCGGTTGATCCACCTGCTGTTAACGGTAATATGAGGGATCATGCAAGAAATGATGAATTCAACCATATCCAGATGGCGGACAACAGAGACGTGGCAATGCGAGAATATGCCGCCACGGCTTTTCAGAACTTTGATTCAGGGATAGTCAACCCTATTCCAGCCCACGCAAACTTTGAGCTTAAACCAATGATGTTCCAAATGTTGCAGACAATTGGACATTTTGGAGGGCAGGAACATGAGGATCCACATGATCATCTGAAATCATTCATTTAAATAGCAAATGCATTTCGATTACCTGGTATAACAGACGATGCTCTGAGGCTAACACTTTTTCCATTTTCTTTGAAGGACCAAGCTAGAGCATGGCTCAATGCATTTCCACCGGGATCCATCACCACATGGGGGTCGTTAGTGGAGAAGTTCTTAACAAAATTCTTTCCACCTACTCGCCACGCTGATATCAGAGAGGAGATCATCTCCTTTAGACAGTATGATCGTGAACCTCTTCACGAGGCGTGGGAGAGATTTAAAGAACTAATCAGGAAATGTCCGAACCATGGCTTGCCGGCATGCATCCAGATAGAACATTTCTTTAGAGGCTTAGATCATCCTACTAAGATGATGCTAAACAATGCTGCCAACGGAGCCTTTACAAAAAAGACATTCAACGAGATAGTTGACATCCTAAATGACTTAGCTTCACATAACGAACTATGGTGTTCGCAAAGATCTAGGGCAGCACCAAAGAAGCAAGATCCAGCTGGAGTTTTGGCTCTGGACATTGCGACCTCGATGCAAAAAGAGATGGTTACAATGAACCAGAGGCTGAAAGAGATGGCATTGGGAATAAAAAATCCATTAGCCACGCCGATACAACCTGTGCAGTCGGATTATTGCACTCCTGCCCCTGTTTGCCAAGTCAACGATCTCATTTGTTCATTTTGCAGTGAAAACCATATTTATGATAATTGTCCACATAACCCTGCTTCTGTTTTTTATGTAGGACATGGGAACAATAGGAACTTTAACCCATATTCGAACACCTACAACCCAGGTTGGAGGCACCACCCTAATTTCTCATGAGGAGGACAAGGAGGTTCGAGCGGTTTTAATCAAGGGCAGAGCCAACAGAACAAGCAGCCCTATGTTCCACCTACACAACAATACATCCCGCCGCCGCAACAGCAGTACAATCAGAGAACACAGACTCCACCAGTTCAAAATAACAACTCAAATCTTGAGAATATGATGAAGGAGTACATGGCCCGAACCGACGCAGTGATACAATCCCAAGCGGCATCAATGAGGAATTTCGAGACCCAATTGGGACAGCTCGCCAATGAATTGAAGAATAGACCACAAGGTTCTTTTCCAGGCCATACTGAATTACCAAAACGAGAAGGGAAAGAACAGTGCAAAGCTGTCACCCTCAGGAGTGGATTGGCATATGATGGACCAACAATGCCAACAACAGATGTACAGATTCCGTCCACTGAACCAATTGTAAAGATACCAGAAAATCCAACAACACCAGAAAAAGAAAATATTAGAAAAGGTAATGAGGACACCCCGAGTGTTCCTCCACAGGTACAGCCTTCTTTTACCCCTACTCCCCCGTTTCCACAAAGATTAGTAAAGAAAAATAATGATTCCCAGTTTAGAAAATTTTTAGATATTTTAAAACAACTGCATATAAATATACCATTAGTAGATGCTCTAGAACAGATGCCAAATTATGCTAAGTTTTTGAAAGATATAGTTTCTAGGAAGAAAAAAATAGGAGAGCATGAACTGGTAGCCATGACAAAATGTAGTAGTGAAGCTGTAGGCAGCCCGCTGCCCATGAAATGTAATGATCCTGGCAGTTTTACCATTCCATGTTCCATAGGAGGAAAAAACTTAGGTAGGGCATTATGTGATCTAGGCGCTAGCATTAATCTTATGCCATTATCAGTTTTCAAATCTTTAGGCATAGGAGAAGCTAGACCTACTACAGTTACCCTCCAACTAGCAGATAGATCTATCATAAGACCTGAGGGAAAGATAGAAGATGTTTTAGTCCAGGTGGACAAATTCATTTTCCCTGCGGACTTTATCATTCTAGATTGCGAGGCAGACTTAGACGTTCCCATTATTTTGGGAAGACCATTTCTAGCCACTGGGGATACAGTTTTTAATGTAAGGAAGGGAGAAATTACAATGAGGGTAAATAATGAAGAAGTTAAATTTAACGTTCTAGACGCCATGAAATTACCAGGAGACTTTGAAGAGTGCTCTGCTATAAATAGCTTGAATCCTATTATGTTTGATGAGTTTTATGACTTATTAGTTACAGAGATTGAAGAAGAGCTTGATAAGATAGCAGAAGGACCAGAAGATGTGGCTAGTCCTATTGAAAAAATACAAAAAGAAGAATGCAAGTCGTTACTTCCGTCCATAGTGGAACCACCCACGTTGGAGCAGAAGCCATTGCCGTCGCATTTGAAATATGCGTATCTAGGGGATAACGACACTTTACCAGTTATTATAGCTTCCAATTTATCACCTACTAATGAATATTCTTTATTGCAGATTTTGGAGAAGCACAAAAAGGCCATTGGATGGACGATAGCAGATATCCGAGGGATAAGCCCGGCCTTTTGCATGCACAAAATTCTATTGGAAGAAGATGCTAAGAACTCTATTGAGAGTCAAAGGCGGTTGAACCCGAAGATGAAAGAGGTTGTAAGGAAAGAAATTCTTAAATGGCTTGACGCCGGTGTTATATACCCAATATCCGACAGCAGCTGGGTAAGCCCAGTACAGTGTGTATCAAAGAAAGGGGGTATAACAGTGGTGGCCAACGAGGAGAATGAGCTCATCTCAACCTGAACTGTGAGCGGGTGGAGAGTTTGCATTGACTATCGCAAACTCAACAAGGTAACAAAGAAATACCATTTTCCTCTCCCGTTTATTGACCAGATGCTCGACCGTCTGGCAGGTAAGGATTTCTATTGTTTTTTAGATGGATATTCGGGTTATAATCAAATTACTATTGCTCCAGAAGACCAAGAGAAGACAACATTTACGTGTCCGTATGGTACGTTCGCTTTTAGGCGAATGCCCTTTGGACTATGCAATGCACCCGCGACTTTTCAGAGGTGTATGATGGCCATCTTCTCTGACATGGTAGAAAATATTCTAGAAGTTTTTATGGATGACTTTTCTGTTTTTGGAAATTCTTTCGACGCTTGTTTAGTTAATTTGGAGAGAGTATTGGAGAGATGTGAACAAACAAACCTAGTCCTAAATTGGGAGAAGTGTCATTTCATGGTACAAGAGGGTATTGTTTTGGGTCACAAAATTTCCAAGCAAGGAATAGAGGTAGACCACGCTAAGATAGACATCATTTCAAAGCTACCTCCTCCTACAAATGTCAAAGGGATTAGAAGTTTTTTAGGGCATGGGGGATTTTACCGCCGCTTTATAAAAGACTTTGCTAAAATTTCTAAACCCTTGTGTCAATTGTTAGAACATGATAGACCATTTGTTTTTGATGATGACTGTTTAAAATCATTTGAAATGTTGAAAGTTGCTCTAAGTTCAGCCCCTATAATTATCGAACCTAATTGGGATTTACCTTTTGAGCTCATGTGTGATGCCAGTGATTATGCAATAGGAGCTATGTTAGGACAACGTAAAAACAAGATCTTGCATCCTGTGTATTATGCTAGTAAGACTCTGACCGGTGCACAACTCAATTACACTACTACTGAAAAGGAACTGTTAGCAGTTGTGTTCGCCTTTGATAAGTTTAGGTCTTACTTGATAGGCACAAAAGTCATTGTTTTTACTGACCATTCTGCTTTAAAATATTTATTTGCTAAAAAAGATACTAAACCACGTTTGATACGGTGGATTTTGTTACTTCAAGAGTTTGATATTGAAGTTAGGGACAGGAAGGGTACTGAAAACCAAGTTGCTGATCACCTGTCTAGATTGGAATCCCCGCTCTGTGATGATGGAACTGTTATACGTGAACAGTTTATTGACGAGCAACTCTTGCGAGTTGATTCAGTTCCGTGGTATGCCGATATAGCAAATTATTTGGTAAGTCGAATAGTTCCTTATGAGTTCAACAAGCAACAGGTAAAGAAATTTCTAAATGAAGTTCGATTTTATCGTTGGGATGAGCCTTTTTTATATAAGCTAGGACCTGACAATATCTTACGCAGGTGTGTCGCAGAAGAAGAGCACGAGGCGATATTAGACGCTTGTCATATGTCTCCATATGGAGGACATTTTGCAGGACACAAAACTGCAGCCAAAGTTTTGCAAAGTGGGTTCTTTTGGCCCACTCTGTTCAAAGATGCACATAAGTTTGCCCAGGTTTGTGACAAATGCCAACGGACAGGTAATATATCTAAACGCCACGAAATGCCTCAAACCCCGATCCTGGAGATTGAAATATTTGATGTGTGGGGTATAGATTTTATGGGTCCATTTCCATCTTCTAATGGTAAGCTTTATATATTGTTAGCAGTAGATTATGTTTCGAAATGGATAGAAGCCATTGCAACTGCTACCAATGATTCCAAAGTTGTCATTCGTTTTCTGCAAAAGCACATTTTTACGCGTTATGGAACCCCGCGTTGTCTGATAAGCGATGGGGGGGCTCATTTTGTGAATAGGTCTATGCAACAGTTGCTGACTAAATACAATGTGCGTCATAGGGTTGCAACAGCATATCATCCTCAGTCGAATGGGTTAGCCGAAATATCTAATAGGGAGATAAAAAACATTTTAGAAAAAACTGTAAATCTTAACCGTAGGGATTGGTCTTTTAAGCTTGATGATTCACTTTGGGCATATAAGACAGCATTTAAGACTCCCCTCGGCATGTCCCCCTATAGGCTAGTTTTTGGAAAAGCATGTCATTTGCCTCTTGAGCTAGAATATAAAGCATTTTGGGCTACTAAGAAATTAAATTTTGATTTGTTGGCTGCAGGTGAAGCGAGGAAGTTACAATTGTTGGAATTAGAAGAACACAGGCACTTTTCTTATGAGAATGCTAAGTTGTTTAAGGAAAAAACTAAACAGTGGCATGATAGGCGTCTTCGGCCGAACAATCTTCAAGAAGGTGATCTGGTTCTGTTATTCAACTCTAGGTTGAAACTTTTCCCTGGAAAACTTAAGTCTAGATGGTCTGGTCCCTTTCAAATTTTTAAAGTCTACCCATATGGGGCAGTGGATCTAGTTGACTCTAAGGGAAATGTTTTTAAAGTAAATGGGCAGAGACTTAAGCCGTATTTTGGAGAACCAGTGGATAGAGGAAAAACCTCTATTCAACTTTCAGGTCAATAAATTTTTGCGAAAAATGTTTTTCCTTCTTATCCGTTTGGAAAGAACAAAAGTAAAGGAAGCAAATTTTTGTATCTTACATTATTTTTGTCTAATTATAAAAAGTTTTGCTTATTAAGAATGTTTGTGGAAAACGTTGAAAAACAAAAAGAAAGAATGAAAAAAAAAAAAAAAAAAACATTGAAAAATTTACGCAGGCGCCTGGCGCCTGCCCTTTGCGAAAATAAATCACGCAGGCGCCTGGCGCCTGCCCTGTTTCCCAGCAGTTCGAGTTTCGTTTTCCTTCACGGTTTGGGTTTTAATTTTCGATAGCATGGGCTTTATTTTGGGTCAAACATTAATCCTCTATGATTTAGCTTTAAGAACTTCTCTTCAAACTCAAATTTTGTTTCCCTAATCCTATTTTGTATTCAAATTTGTTTTCTTTTCCTTTTAGGTTTAGGAAAACTTGGTTGAACTTAAATGTCAATCCCTCTCCATTTAGGATTTAGTTTTGGGAAGGCTTTAAATAGACCCATTGCCTAAGCTTTACAACTCCACCAAAACCCACACAACTCTCTTCTTCCCCTTGTTTTTTCGAAAAAAAACCCACTCCCTTCATCACCCTTGTTTTCGATTTTCAGCCACCAAAGAGAAGAAGAAATTTCCAGCATTTGCTTACATCTATGGCTTCCTCTTCTCAACATACTTCACTTCCTACCTCTTCCACTCAAGCTCCAAATGCCACAAGCATTCCTTTTCCACCATTGGAGAACTTCCAACACCACATGGGTTCAGATTCTAGGCTAGCTGCTGTTAGGGGAGGAAACCCGCTTCAAACATTTGAATGTCCTCCATCCCAAGCTCCTACACAACATCCTATAATGAGCCCACATGGTTATGTTAATTTTCAGCAACTACCCACCTTTAATATACCTCAAAACAGTGAGTTTAGGGCTGAAAATCCTCAACAACTTCCTCCAATGATCAATCCGGGTATGTACCAACCGTTTATGTTTAACCCGGTTCCTTCATATCATTTTCCCTTGTCCCAAATGCAAATTCCAGCTAGTGTTCATCCTTATGGAATGCCAAACCCATCTACTCTATTTCCTAGCCTTCCACCTTATTATGGAATGGGTCATTGGGTACCTCCAACCAATTATGGGATGCTTTCACCTAGGGTTCCCCCACCAGCTCAACTTCCATTCCTAGAAAGAGGACCTCAAGCACCCCAATTGCACCCTAACATATCGAGTACCTTCAACATGGGACAACTAAAACCCTTAGAGCCTCCTAGGATGCCAACCCCAATCAATATGCCAATGGATGCAGGAGATGAGCATGGAGGAGAGCAAGAGAAGAGCCACAGCCATAGGCTAGAGCCCGGGGTTTCGGTAGGACAAAAGAGGAAGGGCAAGGAGGTTTTGATAGACCCAGAAATTGAGGAAGATGGGAGTAGTAGGCGTCTGACGCCTAAGGATTCATCTATGGAGAACAGGGACGAGGAGCAGTTTTATTCATCTCCATTGATTATTACACCAGAAGATGGTAATGATGATTTTCTACTGGTTTCACGAGGACATTGTTCAAATATGCCAGAAACAGAGGATACCGAGAATGAAGTGGTGAGAACAGATACTCAGGATAGGGCATTGCTGGTTTATGCCATGCTAAAGGGCATAGATGTGAATTATGGAGAATTGATCAATACCAGTATCCATGAGTGTGCCCACCGGACACGTGGTAAGCTTTATCACCCACGTTTGGTCACTTCTTTATGCTTATGACAAGGTGTACAGCTCCCTGAGGATCAAATTAAGAGAGATGCCCCAATTGTGGAAGAGAAGAATATTCGGCGTATTATCGCCCATGCGTTACAAAGAAGGGAAGGTACTGGGATGTCTCCTACATCGGAGATCCGTCGTCTTCGAGAGGAGAACCAACAGCTGCGAGATCAGGTTCGAGAAGTCGTGCAACATATCTACAACTTAAGGGCTTCATTGGATTTTGCGGTTTTACCTTCATGGCCTCCAGCGCTAGCTGCTATCCTTGGTCATCCATCTCCCAGTACTGACACTGATCCTAGTCCACAACCTCCGACTTCATGAAGGGGAGGTTCCTTCTTTGCTATTTTTTGTGTTTTTTTTCTTTTGGTTAATGACGTAGTTTGCATATTCTAGCATTACTACGCATGTTTTTTTGTATTGATTATGTTTCGAGCTCAGTTGAAGCATGAATAAATTAGTATCGTTTATCTTCTGATCACTTAAATATGCCTTCACTTACCTTAGTTTAGCTTTTCAAATGCCTATTTTGAAGCATCTGTGCTGTGCATGTGATTTCATGTCGATGATGATTATAAGAGATTGTTGAGTTTTCTGTTCTATGCCTGACTAAGCTTTGAGCTATTTCCTTTGTTTATGTGATAAACTCATTTTCTTTTATGTCTTTTTGATCTTTACAGACTTTAAGCTTTTTCTTTGCCCCTATATAGGAAGTCCTTGTCCTTTTTATGTTAAGCCTTTTCATCCGATGCAAAGTCTTTTCCCAGTGAGGACACTGTCTCTCTTAAGTTTGGGGGGGACAGTCGTTGTATCAGTCGTTGTTTCAGAAAGATAAAGTGTTATTTATATTTGAAAAATCATGCTATTTTCTTTTGAAAAGAGTCAGTTGGAAAGAAAGAAAGTGTTGAAAAGCACTTAGCTTAAAAACCGAGAAAGAAAAAGAAAAAAAAAAGAAAAAATAAGAGAAGACAAAAGTTGCAAAAGAGTAAAAAAGAGTCTTTGTCAAAGAAAATAAGAGTGGGGAAAAGACTTGTGTTAGAAAGAAAAGAGCGGTAAAAACAATGAGAGTTAAAGAAAATGTATTTATGATTCCCGAGTCCTACTGTAGACACCCATTTAGTTTTAGGTTGGGTGTTGACTTTGAAAATAGCAGTAAGGATGGTGATAAGTGACTTCGTGTTTCTCATTGTCGTCGTTTTATGACCTAGCTGTTAGTTTCAAAGTCTTTCTACGAGTAGCTGTGGTTGAAACCGATGTTAGTGTGTGGAAACCTCAGGGGCTAGTAGCCGGTCTTTCAGATGTAAAAGTCTTAGTGTAAGAAGGGAGTGTGCAGATTCCTTAGGGGTATTTGAAAACGTTTTCTGTTTTTGAAAGAGAAAAAAAAAGATTTTGAAAGAAAAAGTTTTTATCATTTCAAACTTGGTTTATAGTGACTAAGTTTACAAAGGCAATAGAATGGTAGGCTTTGACATCTTTTCCCTGAGACAATTTATGATTGAACATCTCGGTTGCTTTTGCTTTTCCTTGTCCATGTGTTAGAAAGCTGATTAAGTTGCTAAGTTTTGCTTGAGGACAAGCAAAAAGTTAAGTTTTGGGGTGTGATTACGCTTGTTTACATGCGTAAAAAGAAGGTTTTAGATGCTGTTTTTACTATGTTTCGGCTTTGTTTCGGATTTTTCTCGATCATTTGAGTTCCAATTCATGCAAAATTCATATACTATGGTTTGTGGATGGCTTATGTTGTATTTATGACATTTTAGGACCATTTGGGAGTGCAAATTAATCAAAAGAAGCAAAAAGACGAAAAAGTTACATGGGAGGCGCCAGGCGCCTGGGATGCCTGCAGAAAAACAGGTTTTCTTCCAACTTTGCCCTTAATGAAACGCGTCTTCCAATGCGTTTTGGTGGTTCCAACCGATGCATACGTGTAGAAGAAGTGTTCCACTATCAGTTTGAGCACGATTTGGTCAGTCAAGGAGTTGGAAATGGGTGATTCACCATCGTTTTAGGACCTACCTAACCAATTCTGCACAGCTATAAATTCCAGCAACTTCTCCACCCAAATTCATCAAGCCTTGTCCTTCTCTTGATCATTTTTAGTGTTTCTTTGTTGCTTTCTAAGTACTTTTGAGTTGCTTTCATTAGTTGCTTTTGGTTTTTAAATCCCGAGTACTTTACATTCTTTTATTGAGCTTTGTTTTGTTTCCATTTGTACTTAGTTATTTTCTACTTATTCAAATATATAAAAATCTAGCACTTTGCTTATCTTCTCTTTGCCTTTACTTTATTTTTAGTTAAGAGAGTTGTGTTTTTGGAGGAAAGAGCACGTGACACTCTCCCTTGCTTGAAAGAGAAGGGCGAAGCTCTCAATCCCGATAAAAACTCTCCGTTAGTTAACTTTTGTTTTTCACACATGCATTCCACATTCAACCATTTTACTTGCTGTATTTTCTTCAATATGTCTTTGTAAATTCCCGTCTCTAGCCCGGTTATGGATAGTTAGCCTTTTATGTCTAAAAAGGGTTTGCTAAGAAGTAGTGTTTTTACTTTCCATTCATTGCTCAACATGTTTTCCCAAAAAGTTAGGATTTAGAGAAGGCCACTGTAAGTCTTAACAAGTCAATACTGAAAAGGTTGCTTATTTGCATTGTTGAGTGGTTAAACCGAGGAGAGGAGCGCCTTAGACATAAGGGTTCCGCTTAAGTAGCCTAGACATAGGACCTTAACCCGAGGTTGCGACTATTTCCATCCTAAAACTAAGATATATCTCATAATAGACATATTAGGGAATGTCTTAGGACTTTGAACTTGCTTAGACATAAGTAAAGTGAGAAGCGTAGTCGTTAGTTTCTAAAGTAAAATGCATATTATCCTTAGCATGTCCTTGATTCTTTGTTGGCTAACTTGAAGTAGTTCGGGCTAGGTTTTATTATTATAAGTCCAAATCCCAAATCCAAAACCATTATTTGTGACCACTTCCCATTTTACAAGAATCACTCATTTCAACATTCACTATTCTTTAAAACTTCAGAGTTTGGAAATTATTTAGAAGTCCTTGAGGATCGATACTTGGATACTCCATCCATTTTATATTACTCTGACAGGTGTGCGCTTGCATCTATATAATTGTTACCACGCTTAGTGCGTGCGTTCAGCATAAACGCCCAGTCATAGCGCTTCAAGTACTCCGCGTTTCATGGATGCGAAAGCACTCTTCCTTCCAGGTCGGCCAGCATATATGTTCCAGGTCGGACTATGCCTTTGACTTCGAACGGTCCCTCCCAAGTTGGGTCAAGGGTGCCAACATGACTCTGAATTTTCCTTAAGACCAAATGTCCAACTTGGAAGCTTCAAGGTCGAACTCGGGTGTTGTAATGTCTGGCCATTCTGTTCTGATATTCTGCTAAACGCAGCTGGGCCATTTCCCTTTTCCCTTCCAACAAGTCCAGGTTAAGAAGTAGCTCCTCCTCGTTCCTTGCAGGGTCGTACTGCTCTACCCTGTCTGTTGGTATGCTGATCTCGACTGGCACAACAGCTTCGGAGCCAAAGGCTAGCGAGAACGGAGTTTCGCCAGTCGACTCTCTTGGGGTGGTGCGATATGACCACAAAACTTCAGGTAGCTCCTCGGCCCATCTTCCCTTTCTGGAGTCCAACCTTAGCTTGAGTCCTCGCTTTATGATCTTGTTTACTGCTTCAACCTGCCCATTTGCTTTCGGATGTGCAGGGGACGAACTGAGGTGGCTTATACCCAGTTTTCTGCAAAAGTCCTTGAACTTTGCATTATCAAACTGTTTTCCGTTGTCCGTCACAATAGCATTGGGTATGCCAAAACGGCACACGATATTTGTCCATATGAACGACGTGACCCTGGACTCTGTGATGTGAGATAGTGCATCGGCTTCGGCTCACTTAGTGAAGTAGTCCACAGCGACAACGGCGAACTTTGTTTGTCCTTTGCCCAGAGGAAAAAGGTCTTATGATGTTTACCCCCCACTGTGCGAATGGCCATGGGGACGAGATGGGGGGTGAGCGGTTCGAGAGGTTGATGGATGATGTTTGCGAAACGCTGGCAGTTGTCACAAGTTTTCACAAACTGCTTTACATCCTGCTCGACACTCGGCCAATAGTACCCTTGTCGAACCACCTTGGCCGACAGCGACCTGGCGCCAGAGTGGTTTCCACACACCCCTCATGGACTTCCCTAAGAATGTAAAGGCCCTCTTCAGGAGTCACACACTTGAGGAGAGGCAGGGAGAAGCCACGTCGGTACAATACTCCTTTTCGGAGTGTGAACCGAGCTGCTCTTCGCGTCATCTTCTTTTGCTCCTTCGGATCTTGCGGTGGGTTTCCTTTGATGAACTCTATGATTGGGTCCATCCAAGTGGGTGATGGAGTACCAACCTCCATTACATCTGGCTCCAAGATTGAAGGAGTGTCCAAGATCTCGACCGGGACCGATCTAGCCAGGTCGGTCTCATATGCTGATGCCAATTTGGCCAAGGCGTCCGCATTAGAGTTCTCAGATCTTGGAACTTGACTTACCTCGTAAGTCCCGAAATGAGCGAGGTACGATCTGACCTTGCTTATATATTTTTCCATTCGGGGGTCCTTTGTTTGGTATTCCTCCTTGATCTGATTTACAATTAGCTGGGAGTCACTAAAGACCTTAATGTGACTGGCCCCCAATCCTTTAGCAACGCGCAGGCCTGCTAGGAGTGCTTCGTACTCGGCCTCATTATTTGACGTCCGAACGTTGAATCGCAGAGCATATTCAAATCGCTCACCTCCTGGTGCGAGCAAGAGGATTCCTGCCCCGCACCCCCTCTCGTTAGAAGATCCATCAACGAAGATCGTCCACGGGAGGTCAGACTTGACCAACTGAGGTGGTGGAGTGAGCTCTGCGATAAAATCGGCCACTGCTTGCCCTTTAATCGCAGTTATGGGCTCGAACTGGATGTTGTACTCGCTCAATTCCAATGCCTACTTCATCAGACGCCCTGATGTTTCAGGCTTAAGGAAGATATTCTTCAGGGGCAAGTTTGTAAGTACTACGACCGTGTGCGTTTGGAAGTACGGCCTAAGTCTTTGGGCCAGGGTGACTAAAGCGAGGGCCAGCTTCTCCATTTGAGGATATCTGGTCTCGGCCTCAGTCATGGCCTTACTGGTGTAATAAACTGGGCTTTGGCTCACACCCTCCTGCTTGATTAGTGCCGAGCTGACGGCGCTAGCAGATACCGCGAGGTACAAATGGAGCTTTTCCCCTGGCAATGGCTTTGCGAGTAGAGGTGCCGAGCAAAGATAGTCTTTTAACTGCCCTAGCACTTGCTCACACTCTTCCGTCCATTCAAACGGTCCTTTCTTCCTAAGAACTTTGAAGAATGGAAGACATTTGTCCGTCGATCTTAACACGAACCTATTCAAGGCTGCAATCCTGCTATTGAGGCACTGAAGCTGCTTTAGAGTCTTGGGCGCCTCCATCTCGAGCACGGCCTTTATCTTCTCTGGGTTAGCCTCAATCCCACGGTTATTTACCATAAAACCAAGGAACTTTCCCGAGGAGACTCCAAAATCACACTTGGTCGGATTGAGCTTTATTTGATACTTGCGTAGCACTCTAAAGGCCTCGGTCAGATCGGAAAGATGCGACTTTGACTGCTTGCTCTTGACAAGCATGTCGTCCACATACACTTCCATATTCCGACCGATCTGCTTAGCGAACATTTTGTTCACCATCCTTTGGTAGGTCGCACCCGCATTCTTTAGGCCAAAAGGCATTACCTTGTAGCAGTACAGACCTTGGTCTGTAATAAACGCGGTATGATCTTGGTCTGGCAAATGCATTTTTATTTGGTTATATACGGAGTAGGCATCCATGAAGGTGAGCAGCTCGTGCCCGGCCGTTGCATCCACGAGCTGGTCGATCCTCGGAAGGGGGAAGCAATCTTTTGGGCATGCCTTATTTAGATTTGTAAAGTCCACGCACATCCTCCACTTCCCGTTGGATTTTTAACTAATACAACGTTAGAGAGCCACTCAGGATACAGAATTTCTCGTATATATTCAGCTTTAAAGAGTTTGTTTACTTCCTCAACGATTACATCACTCCTCTCCTTATTTACAGGTCTTCTTTTTTGCTTTACAGTCAGAATGATGGATCTATGTGAGGCGATGCACCATGATCTTCGGGTCGATGCCAGGCATGTCCTCGTGAGACCATGCGAAGACGTCCGAGTTAGACCTGAGGAAATTTATCAGTTCTTCCCTATCAGTGGCCCCCAGCTTGGTTCTTATGCTTACTTGTTTTTCGGGGCTAAGTAAAGGAACAAGCTCGAGCTCTTCTGTTGGCAGGGAGAACTGCCTTTTGCCTTCCTTGGGCAGGTCTGTCTCGGACCCTTGCAGCTTGCCACGATTGGTCTGCTCTTCCAGGGCGCATACAGCAGACCCTTTAAGCGCGGATGCATAGCATTCTCGCGAGGTCTTTTGCTCACCTCGGACCGTGCCCACTCCATTAGGGGTTGAGTATTTCAAGACTTGGTGCAGTGTGGAGGGGACGGCCCGAAATGAGTGGATAATGGGTCTCCCAAAAATGGCGTTGTAGGCTGATCTGCCGTCGATCACTACGAACTCGGCCATCTGCGTTACTTGGGTAGCCTCTTGTCCAATAGTGACCGGCAGGTCGATACACCCTTCAGGGGAGACCGACTCTCCAGAAAATCCAACAAAGGTGTTGGACTCTTCTTCAACTGAGACCTGGTCCAACCCAAGGCAAGATATGTTGGAAGGGACAAGATGTTGGTAGATGCGCCTCCATCAACCAATACTCTTCGGACCAAGACGTGGTCGATGAGAGGGGCTATTACAAGCGCGTCATTATGGGGCAAATGGACCCCCTCCAGATCGGTATCGCCGAAAGTGATGGAACCAGTTGGCTTCTGCTCCCTGATGATGCATACCTCACGCCTGGCCTCGCGAGCTAGCTTCTTCCTTTTGTTTTCGGTCTGGCCCCCACTCGGACCCTCGAAAATAGTGTTGATGACCGCAGGTCAATCATCCCGGCGAGGCGGCGTTCTTGAACGCTTCCTCTCTTCTTCCTTTTCGAACGAGTTAGACCTCGGTTTGCCCACAAATTTTTTGAAGTAGCCGTGTTGAATGAGGTCTTCAATCTGGCGCTTCAATTCCCAGCAACTTGTCGTATTATGGCCGTGATTGCAATGAAAACGACAGTACTTATCCTTGTTGCGCTTTTCTAGGTCCCCTCGGAGCTTCTCAGGTCGCTTGAAGAGCTTTTCCATTCCGCTTTCCTCGATGTTTGTGAGTATCTCGGAGATAGGGATGGTGGTCGGGGTATACCGTTCATAAGGTTGGCTCCGGCTGGGGCCGCTCTCCGACCTACGGTACTCCGTTCTGCTGGAGGAAGAGGACGATCCTTTATCTCTAGACTTTGAATCGGCCTTCCTCTTCTCTTGGGCCAATTTCTTCTGGTCGATCTGTTTTTCAGGTCGGTCGGTTTTGGTTCGGAGGAGCTCCTGCCCATCAATAACTTTCTTTGCCTTCTGTAGGACTTCGGCGAAGGTTGCCGGAGCCTCCTCTCCGAGCTTCACAGTGAGGGTCTCATCGGCCAGGCCGTGAGGAAGTAGCACATGACCGAATCATCGGAGCAGTGCACGACCTTCAGCTGCTCCTCCTGGAACCTTGTGACATACTCTCTTAGCGTCTCGCCTTCCTTCTGTCTAATGGTGGCGAGGTGAGTTGCTGTCTTTCTATCGTAATGCCGAGAGGAGAATTGACCATGAATTCCTTTCTCAGCTGCGAGTAGGTCGAGATCGACCTGACCGGCAGTCTCCGGTACCATAGGCGCGCGTTGTCGGTGAGCGCAATCTGGAAGGAGCGACATTTGATCGCATCCGTTGCCGCTTGAAAATCCATGAGGCCCTCGAAGACCTCAACATAGTCTTTGGGGTCCTTAGACCCATCATAGGGCTTCATGGTGGGAGTCTTGAACTTCAGAGGGATTGGAGCCTCCATAATATCCGAGGTGAACGGCGATTCTCCCAAGTCGCCATCGTCAAACGGGCTCTCCTTCTTCTCGCACCTGGCTTTGAGTGCCTCGACCTGCTCATCAAACCTGTGTTTCATCAGGTCGAATTCTTCCCTGGTGATCACGGCTTTTGGTATAGAGGCTTGTACTTCGATTGAGCCTTCAGGTTTGAGTTGGAGAACTTTCGGGAGTAGGACGGAGAGTCTTCCGGTTCCCGAGAGGCTTTCTTCTTTTTATCAGTGAGGTGCTTTCTAAGATCATTGTCTCGCAAGCTGTAATCCACCCCTTCATCGTTAGAAATGGGCTCGCGATCGCCAGGTTGGATAGATGAAGCTCCCTTTTCACCAGATGCTCCCGGGGCTATAGAGGGAGATGCAGTTCGGTTAGCACGCGTTGCCTCGGTGTACATTTCTTCTATTGTGCGCAACCGATGGCGCATATCATCCAACTCGCGCTGGAGAGTAGACAGAGCTTCAGGGTCTGCTGCCTGGTTGGCCCTTTGAGAGGTCTTTCTCGACGTCCCTCCTCGGCCTCTGTTGGCTTTTGAGGGTTTCGGGTGAGCAGGTGGTAGCTCTTGGTTCGCATGGCGGGCAGATCTGCGCGGCAGATCTCCCTCTTGCCCTGCTCGAACGTGGTCCTCGACTATCCTTGCACCGAGGTCTCGCTGAGGGCCGTTATCAGCGTTCACACCCCTCTGTTCTGTCGTGTTGGCAGAGTTTGTTGGATGCACCATCTTTGCGTATATATTTTTTTTTAGATCGGGATGACTTAAGCTGTTTGTTCCCACAGACGGCGCCAAATGTTTATGCAGGAATTTGCACAACGGTTCTTCACGAATCGAGCTCGAACCCGGTCTCCGGTTCCGACCTGAACACTAGAGTGGACCTGCACAAAAGGGTAAGCACTCCGACGCTCAAGTAAGTATAGATCGGACTCCTTATTTAGTTTGAGGTGAGATTCGATACCTGAGCGTGAAATGAAGTCCTCTATTTATAGGTAATGGATCTGACAGTACACACGACCGGTGGTTATGTGTCTTTTTCTCATATCGGACCTGTCGGGTTCCGAGCAGATCGGACCCTAGTCAGGTCGAACCTTGGTGCCCATACTTGGTCTTTTATAACGGGCGAACCCGGCCACCTCGGCTCTACCGAGGTGGACCTAAGCAACCCTTCTTTCTTTAGTTTCTTTAGACACCAATAAGGGTCCTCCACGTGCCATGGGTATGTTTACCCCCAAACACACCCCAAAATTGATGAGGAATACGAGCTTAGAAATAAAGAGTAAGAGCAACATTTAAAATTTGTTGGTGTTTACGCTCAACAACACAGTTTTGTTGAGGGTGACCGACACAAAACTCATGAAAATAAATAGTGCATTTGTTGAGGGTGATCGACTCAAATCACTTGCATATCCTCTACACTTCATTTGAAGCATTTTATCTAAAGTTACGAAAATATCCTTTCTTTTTGTATGTGGTTACTGCAACCACGGTCAAAATATCATATATATTCCGTACTTGTTTCTTAGACATTAAATGTGAAGAAAAGAAGAATTTGATCATTATCTTGTTGTTCATGCATTAGAGTGGTCTCTGCCTGATTAGAATTAGTCTTTTTAGGCCAACCGTCTGCTTGAAAGTGACCATAGCATCTACAATGCCCATAGCATCTACAATTGAAGCAATGTATGTGAAAAATTTCTGTGACCTCGACCCCTACTTCTTCCTTTACTTGAACTTCTTCCCCTTCATCTATTTGAAGAAGTTTGATTATCTATTCTCTCTAACTCAAAAACTTTTGAAGTCATTGGAACTTCCATTTGTAATTGGGTATAGTGTATGCCCTAGTTTATTGTATTTTCCCTTTGCTTTATGATAATGTACACCCCACTCGAGTTTAGTTCAAGTGGGAGTTTGTTAGGCGTGTTGCCTTAACTCGTAGTTTGTATTTTGTAAAACAAATGTCTATTTAATAAAGTTTTATTCAATAAATTTGTTGTTGAATCATAGCTTTGCATTGTCCAAAATCCAATAAACTAAACATCCAAGGTTATTTATGATGTAATCGGGACAGTATATATACTGGATATATAGTTGATATACGGGGTATATATTTGATATACCCCTGATATATGAATGGATAATGTCCCGTGAATAACCTAAAGGGTCTATAGTATATGGATAAGGCTGGGTACCTTATCCTGGCAACACTATGGATACGGCCCGCTCTGTAAAGGTTACAGATGACTCGATCCAGCTCGTACGTGTGGAGACATGCGAGTGGGGGTAACCTGTACAATGAGTTTGTATAAGACCGGACCGCGAAATAGGCAATCTTTAGGTGTAACACCGTTAACTAATAGATTGCTATTTCTTAGGATGACCAGGCAACTCATTCTCAATCCTGAGTAAGTTATGGACTCCTGCCCGTGAGGGCTCGTCCTTTGATCTGTATGGGTGAGAGTGGCCCGAGTCGCCGACTCAATATTCCTACCATTTTGGGGACGAGACCGAGTGGGGAGCTGGGAACATAACTTCACAAGATGGAATTCACTCCTCCCCGACTTTAGGGGAGTAGATGAGTGTTCCCTTAAATGCTGACTCCGGGACTTGAACAAGGGGCCACACCTGTCATTGGCCCGAGAGGGACTTCCGGTTATTGGTTGGACCATAATCAGGTTGTTCATTAGAGGAGCAGTGGTGTTTAAGGAGTAAGATGTAACTCAGGGGTAAAACGGTAATTTGACCCAACTTGAGTTACGAACACTCGTGAAGAATTGACTCGTCATTAATGGTCATATATCCATGAACACGAAACATTCTGTAGTGAGAAGAGTCCAACTGTGGGTCTTTAGTGGAATGACCCGTAGTTAACGAATCTAGATTAACTCGGTCAATGAGTATTATGAGAGAAATTATTTGAATGAGATTCAAATAAAATTAATATGAATAAGATTCATATTAAAACTATAGGTTAAAATAATGTGCATAAGATGTACATTAGAACTATAGGTTATACGAGAGAAATCTTATAGAATATGATTCTATTTTTGTGATAAATAATTAAGTGTTAATTATTTATTTGATTTTATATATATATATTAATTATTAATTGGATTAATAATAATAATTATTTATTAATTAATATGATTAATTAATAAATTAATTTTATATTTTAATTATTATAATATATATTATATATATTAATTATTTATATAAATATATATATATATATTGTAACACCCCACGTTCTCTGACTCGTTTATTTTAAGAGATAATAGTGTCTTTGGATTTTTTCCCTAAGTTGATAACTTTAATTCTTGGATTTTCTAACTTTGAAATTCTAATTTTTGGCTAAATTAGAATTAAGTTTAATTTCTTTGGCTTAAGATAATTTAAGTTCTCGACCTGTGTAGGAGATTTTTAGTTAAATTCTAAATTCACGAGTTTTAGGATTTTCCTTCCTAAATTCTACTTTTCTTTGAATTATTATTCTTGGGTTTTAGAGTTTAAGTTAACTATTTTATTTCGGGTTGTTGTGGGGTTTATTTTATTTCTAAAGCATAATTATTGGGCTTTTGTTTTGGACCATTGTAGTTTTAGTTGGGCCTCATTAAGATTTGGGAATTGGGCTATTGGTTTTAAAACAAAATAAACCAAAAAAACCCTAAATCTATTTTGTTTTTTTTCTTCTTCATTTCTTTTTATTTTTCCTTTTTTTTTTCTTTTTTCTTCTTCTTCCTCTCGTTTGGAGCCGCCGCCCCCCTTCCCTTGCTTCTTCTTCTCCAGCAAGTCCTCTCCGGCGACCGAGCCACACCAACGACGCCCCACCACAGCAGAGTTTCTGGCGGTGTTTCTCAAGGCGAGCAGCGGCGGCGAGTCATTCCCAGCAGCGACCCGATGGTGGTACGACCCCAGAACCAGCATCCTGAAAATCTGGCTTGCAGCGGCTATTTTTCTGCAATGGCGACCTGTTCTCCGACGTCACTTGCACCAGACCCGACGAACCGGCGCAACGGCGAAGTCCACGAGCACCCACGACGGCATGATTCTGCTACAGGCTTACCGTGGCATTCCGGCAACGACACCCGACGTCCCGACGACCCATCCAGCGGCGGCGCGACCTCTCCGGCGTCATAGGCAGCAGCAGCTGCGGCAGGTGGCGACGACGATTGCCCATATCCGACACCTTCGGGCAGACGACGAGCGAGTCCGGTGGCGGCGACGTGTGACTACTCCGATTCTCGCCAGATCCGGCTGCCTTAACGGCGGCTTTCCCCTCGACGTCGCGTCCTTCGGCGCCCCGTACCTGCAACACCTCTCCCCGACTCGGACAGAAGCGAACAGCTCGTGCTTGGCCCAGATCTGCGGCGTTTTCTTCCTCCGGTGACTTTCGGTGTTGACCCACATCCGTTCGAAGCTCGATTTAGGCTACCCACACCTTGGCGAGCTAGATCTAAGTGACCCACACCTTTACGAAGTCGTTTTGGTGAACTTAGGTGTGAGGTCGACACAAAACTTAAGGGCGTGGTTGTGGGTAAGTAGTTTCTTACTGGAGGGATTGGTTGTTGTGTGCTGATATGATATGGTTGTTTGCTCGTGTGCCCATATCTGATACTTGCATGTCGCTCGTCGTTGTTATCATTTAGTAAACGTCATTGTTGATAAAACTGTTGATATATCTTGGGAAAAGTATGTGGTTGTGTGAATAAATTGTAGCCAGGTAATCCTGGATGACTATGATTGAATTGCTATTATGTTCTAATTGGTTTTCATGATGAAATTTGTATACCGGTATTATAATCTGTTGTTTCGAAAGCGTATTGAATATTTATGAGAAATCGGTTTGTGTTTGATGTATGCTGGGTATTTATCAATTATATTTTGGTTAAGTGGTTGATTGTGTTTTTTTTTTTCTGTGAACGATGCCTGCTGGAGCTGTTGGATCATGTTGGACTATTTTAGATTGATTGGCTTTTACATATGATCATTTTGGTGTATCGCATATTGGACTGTTATGAGATTGTGATGCATGAGGCATGACATAGTAGCAAGTAGGACTCTGATGAGAATTTTGGGACATAACAAGTAAGTAGCATGGGGGGCGGGGTGGTGCGTTGATGTTTGTTATTTGGTTGCCGATGTGCTCTTTATGATGCTTAATATTGGTTCTGATACGTGGTTGTGTAGTGTAACTCTTGTTTATGTTGTTTTGTATGCCTGGTTAGTGTTGAATGTCCGTCGGTGATAATAGTGGGAATTTTGTATTGTTGAACTGTTGAGATCTGTTGTAGAATGATGTATGATTGTAGGGAATGTTCGTTAAAGTGAATTTATTTTGGAAATGTTTGTTGTCTGAATTTGTATAAAGTGTTTGGCGTGTCTCATGAGTTTTTATTATATCTAGCAGTGCTTATTGAATATGGACGTTGGATATTAAGTGTTTGGATGAATTGTGTTGGGCTCCAATCGTTTGCAATTTCTTGACTATGCTCTGTTATGACTAAACTCACTGTGGCGCTGTTGTTAAGATTTGGTATGTTGTGAAAGCATGTTTGGTTTATTGTTTTGTTATTAGAATGATGCTTATGTTGTGGAAGCATGCTGAATTGTGTTGGTGAGCTGAGAGATGCATTGAAATCATACTAGTGGTGGTGTTGTTGATGGGCGTTGTGGTGGTTGGTGCTATTAGGGAAGTAGTACTGAAATCTTGGTTGGAGGCTAGAAATGTTATGTGGAATTATGAAAGTTATGAAGTGAATGAGTGAGTGTCAGGGCCTCGGGTATAAATGGTCGAGGGCTGATACGTCACTAATTGGCTATCGAGGCCTCGGGTATAAATGGTCAGGGGTCGATACGCCAATATTGGATAAAGATGAGCGTCGAGGCCTCGGGTATAAATGGTCGGGGTCGACGCAAGGAGTCTTTCGAAAGGAGAACTATTGGGGCCTTGGGTACAAATGGTCAAGGGCCAATAGACGGTGAAGTCATCGGGGCCTCGGGTATAAATGGTCGAGGGTCGATGCTGCAGGGTCGGGGCTCTGGGTATAAATGGTCAAGGGCCGACTCTGCTCGAAGGAGTTAACTGTGGAAGGCTAGAGTAGCTGTGATAAGCGTAGAGGTACTTGAGATGTTAGGGAGACTAGAGGTTGGTAGTTAATGTGTTACTGGTTGTGGTTGTCACCGAAGTTTATGGAATGTGTCTATGTTTGAATGCATAATGTGATGAAAAGCATGACTGTGAATGTTTCATGATTTGGTTGAGCATGATGTGGGTGTGTTGATTCTTTAATAAGCATGACACTTTGTTCCTTGATAAGTATGTTGTTTGTGCGTGACCCTTCAAATAAGGGCTGCTTACTGAGTACTGTGGTTGTACTCATCCCTCTTTTTCCCCTCCAGTTCGCAGGTATCGAGCTAGCTCTTGGGATGGTGATGGCGAGAAGGAGGCTTGATCGGAAAGACCATTAGCTATGCTGTGTGCAATTAAATTTCTTGTAGTTAGGATAGTTTTGGCCATTTAATGTTGTAGTTGAGTTGGTAGTGGTTGGTTCTGTTTAGTTTTATTGTCTAAAGGATGTCGTAAAGTTGCTGATTCATTGTTCTTTTAGAGCATTAATTTTGTTAGCCTCTTGAACTACGGGATTGTAATCCACTTAGGATATTTATGAATACATTTGTTTAAGTTGATCGTACTTGAATTAGCTTTTGCTTCATTGCCATTCGAGATGTTAATATTCATTTAGTGGATGGTTTATAGTTAGTAAGGTTTCCTTGAAGGGTTTGGTTAATGTGAAGTCGGTATTAAATGGTTTATCTGTATAGGATGTGGGTTTCTCTTAAAACATTAGTGTTGTTGTTCTAATTGTTCAAGCTCTCGTGAGTGTTGGAAATCAGAGTAGCGCAGCAGAAGCGTGGTAGTTTTATTGCTTAGTGTTGTTGTGAAGAAAATTCTCTTGTTTATGTGAAAATTTTAGGTATGCTTAGTAACGGTCCCTGTTTGGAAATGGTGAAATTTCTGGGGCGTTTACATATATTATTAATATTATTAATATTAATTATTAACTCCCATGCATTATTGCAGGGGAGTGGGGAGTTAAGTGACCTAGTTTTCTGGGGAAAATTTGCAGAAAGGTTCTGCAGAACAGAACAACACAACACTCCCAAGGTGAAGCTCTCTCAATCAAAAAAATTATCTCAATGTCTCCCTCTCTTCGATCAAGGTGCTACCACAAGCACGATCCCGAGACCCAAGAGAATAGCGAGGAAGAAATAGTGGTGGTGTTCGAGGAAAACTGGTTGAAGAAACGTTCTTCAAAGGTAAAATTTCCCCTATATTTTTCTTCTGTAAAATTCGATTTTGTATCCCGAAATCAGCAACGAAAATCCGCTTTCGCTCCGGGATTCACATCCCTTCACCATTTCCTCAACTGGTGCGTCCACATCTTCTTCCATTATATCTTCCTCTAGAAGAAGTTTACATATCAAAAACTTCTTTTGAATGAGTAGAATCAAATTGATTCAATCTAAGCTCATGAGATTGGAGAGATCCCATTAAGGTATTTATGGAGAGAGTTGACAAGTCTTTGGACTCTTCAATTGCTACTATAATGTGCTCATATCTTCTAATCATGCTTATAAGGATCTTTTGTACCACTCTTTGATCTTCAATTGCATCTACATTTTATCTCAATTGATTAACAATAGGGAGAACACAATTGAAAAGTTCTTCAATAGTTTTCAGTTTCTTTCATTCTAATGGTATCAAATTCAGCTCAAAGTGCTTGCAATCTTACCATTTTTACCTTTTTCTCTCCTTCTTACAAACATTGCAATGCACCCATGCTGCTTTAGCAGATGAAACTCTTGACATTCTTTCAAAGATATTTTCATCTACAACTTGGTAGACAAAAAACAATCTATTTTTGTCTTTCTTTCTAGCATCTCTCAACTCGTTGAGTTATTGTTGTGAAAGACTATCCTCACCATTTGCCCCAAATATTCTCTATCAACAATATTCCAAAGCTCTTGAGATCTATGAAGAACCTTCATTTGTTGACTCTACCACGTCTATAGTTCTTTCCTTCAAATAAGGAAGTTGAAGCTACAACATGTTGCATGATATCTTTAAAATTGGCTTTGATACCACTTTGTTGGAACGTTAATAAACCCTCACTAAAATTCACTCTAAAACTCACAAACTTTAAAGAGAAGAAATTTGTTTTCTTATGAAACTAAATTTGTTTTCTTATGAAACTCAAGAATACACCAAAGAAGATATTGTTCTCTTTTCTTTCTTGATTGAATTGCTTCAATTTTCTTTTAGTTACAAAGTAGAGAAATCATCCCTTTATATAATACCCAATAGACACCTATAAAAGACACAAATTAAATATGAATATTTGTATATATACCATTCATGTATCTCAAATACATAACTCACATGTACCTAACAATTCAGGTATGTTTCTAGGGAATGGAACACCCTTTAGGCATTATTTTGATTCCTTAAGGTCCCATAATGCCTTTTAACTAGGGTTCATGTGTTTTAGATTCATTAACACCTCATGAATAATTTTAGCTTGCTTGAGATTATTTAGAAGTACTAGAACAAACTTATTCCCATCACTTTTTAAATTCTAAATGATTATCTTTTAGCATTTAATTTGGTTTAGTGTGATGTGATTGTGAACTTTAGAATGCATTTTAAACTCATTGGCCAAGGATGAACTACGAGACTTATAGTGATATGATTACTATCCTCCGAGTATACGGTAAATATTGATACAAGTCGATCAAGTTTAGGGGTAAAAAATGATTTTTGTTCATAAAATAAAAGCTACAGACAATACAAAGGCTTCTAGAAAAGAGAGAACCAATATATTTCCAAGTTTCCAAGGGAACTGAAAATATGCTAAGCAGAGTATCTGATGCATGTAGGTAAGCCATATCACTTATTCCCATTCTCTTCACTCATGTTGTCTGTCACTTGCGGTTCCAAATTCCCTTTGCCCACCCTCCTCCCCATATATAACAGCATTCTCACAGACCCAAAACCCAACTAACCAGCTTTGTCTCTTCACATACTTTACAAAACTCTATAATCTCAAGCTTCCATGGCTTCTTTGAAAGCTGAGAAACCTGCATTGGCTGCCCCACAAGCTGCACAGTCTAAGAAGGAGCCTAAAGCTACCCAGGCTGCACCCAAAGCTTCTGCCCCGAAATCCAATTCCGCCTCGAAGAAGGCAGCTCAAAAATCTCAAGATCTCCCTAAAAAGGTACTACGAAATAGTAACAAATATATGATATTGTAATTTTGTTTTTGGTGTATTTATGTCGAAATATCAGTTGTACTTCTTATTGAACAAACTAGGATCAAAATGGATAAACTGATAATATACTCAATATGTTTAAAATTATCTTCATACGAATTTATGATCGTACATCGTGTTTTCTTGCAACGTAACAAAAATTCGTTGTATGATTTTTGAACCTGTCCTATCGTTGGTTGTGTAGGGGAAAGGCGGCAAGTCTGGTGGAAAGCACTGAATAAAAAGGGCTGATTCTATGGTTGCTTGCATGATGAGCTAGCAAAACCAAATTACCATGTTATATTAGTATGCTTTTTATCTTATATCTTTGTTTTTTTCATGCTCTTGTATCCTTCTCCATGTACGTTCACTTAAATAAAATATGCTGCTATGATAATATCTGTGAGTATTTGGACCAGCTTACCACGCACCTTAACTAATTTCACGAAGCAACCGCCTAACCATATAACATTTTGTGTCAAAAAACACATAAAAATTAATTCTTAAAATAGGTGATCATTCTCTCTCATTTTATACCGCGTTCATATTAGCTTTCTTACACACCATGAACACTATGCCCGCGCTTCTCGAAAGAAATGAATGTCTTGATATGCTGGTCGAATTTTGTAGATCATGAAGTTAGGTTTCATGTGTCAATTAGCAATCACATATTCACAATAATTTAATCTTACATCAGCGTTTTGTTTGAAACAAAACATATACTTTTTTTATGGGAAGTACCGGATTGAGAATTTCAAAAGATATAAGAATGAATAAATGTATATATACATATATATTTGGGTAAAAAAATCATTTAATAGAAGGCATAAAATAATAAAATCAGAATGGGCTAACACGACGAGCTAACTTCAACAAAAAGTGAGGCACGAGGCATCTCCTTGGAGGAGCCATTGCATCTTTGGAAAGAGCTGCTTCTGTGTTACTATTATGAATGATGCCAACCAAATCTTCTAACAACTGATCTTTGCCACCTCTCATTGGATCCTAATGTTAGAAGAATTAAATTAAACTAGATAATTACCATGTTTATCAACTTAAAGATGCAAAGGGTAAATCATGTAATTTGCTCATTTAGAATTATATTTTGCTCACTGAAGAAACAAATCTGTATGTGTCTTTCCTTTGTATAGAACTGCTTCCACTTTTGCTCCAACTCTTTCAAGCACTTCTGCAAAGCTCTTGCTGCACCCAAAATCAGAAATCAACAGTATTGGCATGCCCTCTAGAAACCTCAAATTGGTGGTTATTGTTGTTATTTAACCGCCTAATATCTGTTCGCCGAATATTTGTTGAACTCCAATACTAGGTTATTGCATTAATACACAAACACAAAGCTACAATATTTAAACAATCTGAGTGTAATATTTTTAAAAGAAAACAATTGATGACAGAATACGACAATAACCAAAATGGTTATTTGGGACTAAAATAAACAATTTGAAATTTCAATAACTAAAATGGAAGAAATCTAAAAGTCTGGGACTAATAAAATGATCCAAATGAGACGAACATAACTTATGAAATAAAAAGAAGAGAAGACCTGGCATTTGATGGTATGGAATAATCTGCAGTTCCATGAAATAGAGTGAAGTGTGGAAGTAGGGAAACTGCATCTTTAACGTTTGGATTCTGCACCATAACTTCAGGGGAAAATCTTTGCAAGGACTCTTCTCCTTCCATTATGCTGTATTAGAAATTCAAGTCTTTACAAATGTATGTATTTGATGTGTAGTAGTATAATAAGGAAAAGAATAATAAATGTTATGTACCTTAAAAATATTGATCTGTAAAGACCTCTACTGTGAAAATAATCCACTAGATTTAACAAATTGTACCTATGGATGTTGGTGTTGCATAAACCAAGAAGAAATAATCATGATTAATTCAGGTATTGCTGAAAAATCATGGTGCACAAAAACACAAGCATTTGGTAGTAGTGCTTAAAACACTCCAAAAATACTTTTAAAGGTAGAACCAAACATCAAAGAGGTTTGTTATTGTTAAAACCGAGGCTCTCCCTATCGATTTGCAGCATATGCACGAACAGCAATGAGAACATTGATCATATCTTCACTCACTGCCAGTTTGCGGGGAGGGGTTGGTATTTTGTCTTAGATCTTCTTGGTATGTCGATTTGTTCCCTAGACAAATTGATGGTTGGCTCTCTAACGTTTTTCACTGATGGAATCTCCTTAAGAAGGCTAAGTTTTATATGGAACTGTGCTTCGAGAGCCCTTCTATGGCATCTCTGGTTAGAAAGGATCTCCCATGTTTTTTAGGATAAATCCTCTACTTTTAACATTTTTTAGGAATGTACAGCACATTGCTTCTTGGTGGTGCATCAATTACAAGAAATTCTTTTGTAATTACATCATTTCATTTCCATGGTCATGAACAGTTGGAAAATGCTTGTTTAGCTCTCGGGTGAGGTTTCCTCTACCCAGCTTTTAGCCTTTTAGGTTGTTCATTTTTGTCTGTATACAAGCAAGTTCCTTATCTAAAAAAAAGGATAAAATTTTGATGTAAGGTATTTATAATTGAAGTAATTTTACTAAAAAATAGTCGTATTTCAAACTTTCTAAAACACACCCTGACATGCATTTTATCCATTAACTCCTCTAACAATGACTAAACTTGCAAGTTTCAATCTTGATTATCAAAATCTTCACAATAATAATATTGGTTCCAATCAGAAAATTTTGGGAAATTCCAAGTAAACCCAAAATATCTTTCTACACCATCAATATTACAAATTGTGAAAAATTACCCCTCACAACTTTTTATGTTTTCCTAATCTTTTCCCAGCTAGAATTTGGCACACCCTCTCTTTCACTGAAGAAGAAGATTAAGAAAAACAAAGAAAAATAATTTGGACAAAAATGGCCTTTCTATAACTATTAAGAAATTATCCTATAACAAGAGTACTTCAATAAGCACTTACCCCCCTGATAAACCAAAGAAAGCTTTGATCTTAGAAGCACTCCAACAAATGCTCTCACCACCAGCCTCTTTAATTGCCTGACCTACAAGTGTGCACGCAGCAATATGTGCACCAGCTGACTGTCCCATTAGAAAAACCCTATAATATCCAGGGAGAATGCTTTTAAAACAAGTACTCAACAACAAATCACTTTAATGTTTGGTCTAGTCATTTTGAAAGGCTTCCTATTAAGCACCTAGGCCAAAACATTCAACCAGCATTTTCATACTTTTTCACAGGTGTTTCTTTTTTTAAACTACTCTTATGTTACTCCCGAACATATAATTTTGAGTGAGAAGTGCTTTTTCATGGTCAAAAACACTCCCTAAGTACTAGATCAAGGATATTTCAAGCATATGATAAAGCATATAAAGGTACTGTATATATTACCTGTTAGGATCGCCTCCATATTCAGCAATATTATTGAATACAATGAGATGCCTTGAGAAGAATCCTTTATCATATCACTCATGGTTCCTTGGGGGAAATTTCTAAACATTACAAAATAAGAGGTAAAAAAGAAGCCGAAGACACCAACAACCACTTAGGTACGGAATTTGGCATATTAAAGGTGTAACATATCTAATTAATTAGTTAAATATATCCAAAACAAAAATCAGAGGTAACTGGCGAAAGAATTAAAAAAAAAAAAAAAAAGTGAATTGAACATGGGGTTTCATCAAATAATTCAACCTGTTAGTGGTTTCTGTTTCACCTATAATCAAGGCAGGCTACTATGATGTCTCTCTCTGATAATTGTAATCCAAGAAGAGAACCCCATGCTTTGTAACTGTGTAAAAAGATAATAATGACCTCAAAATATAGATGTTTGCATAAATTAAAGCAGAAATAATAATGTATCATGATCACTTCTCAAACCCCATGCTTTGTGATCTTCTGGTTCTAGCTATGTCCAGTCATTTGGTTTAATGCCTAAGCTTGTGTAAATAATAAGTTTTGGAAGTTAAATTCCTAACTTTTGGAGCTGTTGTAGAAGCAGAAACCATATCGCTTTATGCATTATCTTCTTTAAACTAAATGTTTGAGAGAATGTCAATATATAATACATCACTTACCCAATAATCCAGGCTCCACCTGTGACAAATGCAACCACTGGCTTTGATCCATCCCTATTTTTTGGTAGATACAGATCCAATCTGCACTAAACAAATCATTTATTCAGCCACAGACATAAACAGATTAATGGTTTTGTTTATGTTTGTTGTTTCTCAACTGTTATGGATTCATCAACTGCACTATTTAACGCATATCTTAGCAACAAATAAAGTATAATAAAAGGAAAGAGACGAGAAATTTGACGTCAGTTTTATAGTGGTTCGACCATAAGGTCTACATCCACCATGCAAGGTGAGTTCACTGCTTCAGTATATCAACAGAAGAAGACAAAATACATCAAGAAGAGAATGAACACTGATAAACTAATAAACCCACAAAGAATGATCTCAGAAAAGGAAGAAGAAGAACAGGGGAATTCAGATACACCCTCTCACTCTTACAATGGGAATTCTTCTCTCCAGGGAATCACGCAGAAAAATATTCCCTATAACTAATTTAACTGAGCTTTCACTCAAAAATAAAGTGACGTGGGCAGCATAATAATTCCTCCAGCTAGGATACATCTTGAATCAACATAACAATCACCCTCTTGAGTCCAAATGCATTCCTCAGCAGACAGAAAAATAACAGAAGCAAATTACTCACCATCTCAAGTAATGAGACTTAATATTAATATCAATGTGTTTTAGTACAGTCATGGTATAAAGGGTTTTTAGAAAGTGATAAAGCACTCTGACTATCGCAATAGATCAGAGGTTCTGGAATTTCACCTAAAAAATCAGAAATCATACCTTTTAAGCCATGTTGATGTTGCTTCTTTTACATATTATGAGAGCCATGTATTTGGATTCTGTGGTAGATAAGACTACAACTGACAGAAGAGAGGACTTCCAAGTCACGGTATTTCAAACAATTTAAACACATCCTGCTGTAGATCGTCTCTTATCTAAATCTGAAGCAAAATCTGCACCTACAAATCCTTCTTCTAGGTACGGCATTTCAGATTCATTTTCAGTATAAATTAAACCTGAATTTGCAGTACCTTTGACATATCTCCGAACTAATTTCACAGCTTCTCGATGTGGATTTTTAGGATTAGTCACGAACCTGCTAATAACACTCATTGCATAAGCTAAATTTGGGCAACTGCAAGTCATTTCACACGTCAAGTTCCCACGCACTTGAGTATGGAACTTTTACCATTGCAGCTGTTTCTTCTTCTATTTTGGGTGATCGAACTTTTGATAATCTAACATGTTGGAAAAATGGAATTTTCACAGACTTGGCTTCATCAATGCAATATCTTTTAACAACTTTGTTTAGATAATCACTTTGAGTTATCAAGAGATTCCTTTCAGCTCTGTCAGCTCTGTTTCTTTGAATCTCCATGCCAAGAATTTTACTAGCCGAGCTTAAATCCTTCACTTCAAATTCCTTTCACAACTCACCCTTTTAACTTTGCAATCGTTAAAAGGCCTTTTGATATCAACATATCATCTACATAAAGTAATAAGAAAATAGAAGCATCCTTGTTAATTTCCTTAACATACACACAACTGTCGTAATCACTCCTCTTAAAATCGCATTTGATAATACTATCGGATCCTTTTTCTTGTCCATTATAATACATTTGCCACTATCAAAATTAACTGTGTATCTTTTCGGAGCAACTGACCAACACTTATTAACACAATTTTGGATTATGCCAAGAATATATATATAAAAAAAAATCTACGATATATATCACGTATCTTCTTTCGTGGTGTGAACAACAGTGACACATTTTTCCTTCCAACAGCTTTCTACATCTTGTCATTGCCGAGATTCACTTGAGAGCGGAAACTACGATCAAAATTGACAAAGAAGTTTTTATTTCCTATCATATGATTATGCAAACACTATCCAATACCATATACTTTAAGATTCATTTTGGTCAATTGAACAAGAAATAATTGCTCCTCTTCATCTTCTCTTGTAAATTTGTTTCAACATTTTTTCCTTTTAATTTTAAAACTAGCA
>NW_028275200.1:0-41674 GCF_013281855.1 Momordica charantia | reverse complement strand
ATCTTGAAAATAATATAATGAAAGAAGTGCTTACCTTTGAGCTAAGATTAACATATAAAGGGTCTTTGTTCGACTTGCTGGAAGATTGGTTAATAACCTATACTCTTCTTTCCTTCTGTTTTGGTAGTCCTTTGCACTTGACCATGTTAACGTAATTTAACTAAATATATCTACATGAAACATGTAAAAATAATAAATGCTCATTTCAGGCAAACAATCCTAGATGAAAGCCAATATGAAATTCTATAAGACATGGTATAAAGTATACATATTGAATATACAATATATCCGACATAATATAGATTAAACTTTTTGAGATATAAAAGATTATCCGGGTGTATTGATATAAATCAGTAACGTATATATCCAATAGATTATTAACTTCAAATCACCATTTGTATATATCGAGATACATAAAACTTGAGATATAATATATATCCTACTCTAAATACTATATATCCCCACATATATACTATTCAGAACAAACGAAATCAGACAAATATACTCGTATAAACTCTAGCTAAAATTCTTCCAGTTAGCAAAACACAGTGTAATACCGAAAATCCTCTGTGATTACTAGAAAACCAAATACCTTTTTCATGGAAAGTGGTCCGTATGATCGGGTTCTAATTCTTTAAATTTTGGTTACAATAAATGATAGATTCACTGGTATATATCGAGATACTTAAAACTAGAGATATATTATATATCCTAATCTAAACATTATATTATATATACTCAAATATACACTATTATAAATGATAGAACTAGAGTGCAAGAGATTTTGTCCAAAGTTGAAACCTAAATATAGCATAAACTACGGTATAATGGGAACCAGAGAGCAAGAGATTCTGTCCAAAATTGAAACCTAAATATAGCATAAACTACGGTATAATGAGAACTGACGGACTGAAATGCTCATGCGACGGAGGCCGGAGATGGAATTAGATGTTTCCATATAATGGAGCCGATGGAGCCGCCGGAGACGAAGGAACAGTGACGATGTTACCGTATGAGATGCGTCGGAGGCCGGCAGCGAAATGTTCTGCAAACAAAGGAGAAGAAGCTGTCGGAGACAACGAGGACGTCAGAGAGATGCTTCATAGGAGACGAAGCCTGACGGTCGGAGCGGTGAAAGAAAATCGAGGGAGATGAAGGTGGTTACAAATTTTTGGGGCTTTTTGGATTTTCAGTTTTGGAAAGTTGAATTGGCACAATTTTAGGGATTTAATATATTTTAATAATGATTTACCAATTTCATATTTTATTAATGATTTAATATTGAGATGGATATATTAGTAATTTTTATTATGAGTACCATATAATTTCAGAATTATTTTAGACAAAAGTGTAAATTCTATACTTTGCCATCCTTTTACGTAATTAGGACTCCTAAATAAACTATCTATGCACTAATCCCAAAGATAATCGAACCACTGTTAGTCATAATTTCTCAGAGAGTTACACAATTAGACAATTTCTTACCTTCTAAGGTCATATTTACGAGGGTATCGAAATCATTTTTTTTATTTTGAAGGAATGAAATCAAATGGTTTGATCCAGAAAGTCACCTAATCGAAGATTGCTCCAAGTAAAGTATGCTTAACTTGGGAGTTCTTACGATTGAGTTATCAAAAAAGAAATGCACCTTTTTAGTATAGGTAGTAAATATCAATTCTTTTAAGGACTCATTCGAATGTGATATCAGTTCATTCATGTACTCATATTCTCTACTCGGACATCACATGTCCACAACACCCTTCTCAAAATATGACATAATGAAATTACCATTGTACCTCGTTTTAAAAATTTCATTCCCTCCCTCCCTTCGTCTCGGACGTTTCGTAGCACTCTCATCCCAAGTAAAACCCTAAACCCCTATCTTGGAGAATCCCAAACGATTCTATTCTCAAATCTCTTCCATTCTTTCTGAAGATCATTCTTTTGCACTCATTTGTAAGCGTCAGACTCATCTCGAAGGCCGCAAGGTTAGTTGCTATCTTTTCCGATATAACGAAAGTTCTTATTCTTTGTTGTATTAGCATTGCTGGCGTTATCTAAAGCAGCCTTGTAGATTTAGGTTTAGTTAGATTTAGGTATAGTTTGACGTTGTGATTGTAGAGGACTAAAAATTCTAGAGATTGATTCAATCTCGGATTCAATCTCGGACTTTAGTGGTCCGAGATTTAATCCTGATTGCATCTAAGATCAGCCTTCGATCCGAGGCTGGTCTGGGAGTGTCTTTCATCTTGGACTTGGCCCGGTCCGGTTCGGTCTTGGATGAAGGCCGATCCCGGACACACCCCGATCCTGTTCGGATCCGAGATGAAAGGCAGATTCATTCTGCCTCATTCTGCCTCTCATCTCGGATTGAACCGGACCGGGACGTGTCCAGGATCGGCCTTCATCCCGGACCAGGCCAATTCCGGGATGAAAGGCAGAATGGGACAACCCTAATCTGCTTCTCATCTCAGACTCGTCCCAGTCCAATTGAGTCTGGGATGAAAGGCAGAATGCTCTTTTGCTTAGTTTTTTTATTATATTCACGCACATAACGTTTTTTTTAAGTTCCTTGTCACTTGGCATTAGTCTCGATCTAATATTTTTTTATTTTAACTTTGTTTAGGACGTACAATGGATTTGAGACTCATCCTAAATCGTAATGATGGTTTCCAGCCACGTTGACAAACCTTGCCCATGTAGATAAAATCACTTCTAGTATTAAGGCCAAGCTAACCCCCAACCCAGTAAACATGTTTAGGCAAACATGTTTCGGTCCAATTTCGGACATGGACGTTGATTTCAACGGTCCATTGATCCATCACCTGTTGTTGAGAGAGGTTTAAAGAGCCTAGGCAGGACGTCATTAGTTTGACCTGTTTGGGAATAGGGGTGTCTTTTAGTAAGCGAGAGTTCAACCTAATCACCAGGCTCAGTCATAGGATGAATAGGGTAGATAATCATATTTCCGGACGAAGACTTAGAGCACGTTACTTTAAAGATAGTGTTAAGGTTAAGTGTAGGGAGCTGAGCAGATTTTTTGGAGGACGTTTTTACGACGACGAGGATGTTGTCAAGGTTGGCAGTTTTACTTCATAGAACTTGCTATGATGGGGAAGAAGAGGAAGCAGTTCATAGATATGGCCATGTTAGGTGTTGTACATTGGTGTGAGGCGTTATGCAACTATGACTGGAGTTCGATGGTTTTTGATAGGACGATTTGGAGTCTCAAGAACGCCCTGAAGGATAAACTGTCGGCCTACCAACAGAAGGCAAGAGCCGACCCTACACACGTTGAGACTTATAGTTTGTACGGGTTTCCGTACGCATTTCAGGTTGGCGAGGTTTAAGTCAACTGTATAATTTAATACATTATTTAACTGCATCATTTATTTGCCTTCACTGAATTCCAGGTATGGGCGTATGAGATGATCTCGACGTTGAGTTTGCGAGTAGAAACGAGGTTGAGCGATGAGCCATTCCACGACTTCTCAGGTGGTCGTGCACTTATTCGAGCAGGATTCATGTACTGGCGAGTGAGGTTTTCGATAATACGTGGGTAAATAATTCTCTTGTGGCCATATGGTTGATATTTGTTTTTTCATTTCGATCTAATCATAGGTTTTTTGCAGTCCAATATTAAGGAACACTTGGTGGCGACAGATGCTGAAGAACAAGATATGGTCCGTGTCATTCTTCCACCAGAAGCCCGCGTTATAACTGATCCGCCTGCTGTACCTTATTGGGCTGCTGTACGTGATCCGCCTACTGATGTGGAAAGGGGTCCTGTAGAGGATCCGGTAGTAGAGGCCCCTGTGATAGATGAGGCTGGACCCAGTGCAAATGACGGTGAAGCGCTAGAGCAGAGGTTGAAGAGGCTCGATGACCATGTTGGTGCTATCGAGGATACAATGGGTGACTTTGGAGTCGCCTTGAAAGGTATTCAGAGGTACCTGAAAAACTGGCGAAGGTATTCATTTATGTGTATACACATTTGTTGTTATTTGTTACAATAATGCTCATGGGCCAGTGTTTGGGTGCAGGGTAAATTCCCTGATTCCAAGCAAGTATTTCGGAGGGGGGGTGGGCCCGATGATGATGGTCCATCGGATCAAAGGCCTAATGAGTCCCCGAAGCTAGATGGAGGTCGAAAGAGTATGGAAGAAGACCAGAGGCCGGATGAGGATCCGGAGAATGACGAGAAACTGACGTCGGGGCATGGTCCGAATAATATGGACGAAGATCCAAAGAAAAAGGACGAGGATGCGAAGAAAAAGGACGATGATCCAATGATTACAGAGGATGACGATGGTACAATAACGGATGGGGACGAGGATCCAAATCAAGTACCTCCTACTTATTTTCCTAGTTGGATTATTTATGACTTTGTCTTACATCATGTTATTTAATATCAGGACATTACGATCGGGAGACGACAGTGGATCATGCAGATGACCATAGACCTCGGGTGGGCGTAATTCAGGTAACCATCTTCTATAATGCTAGTATACATTCCTGCTACCATATTGTAATGTGATTATATTTTTTGTGTATTAGGATCTTATCGTTGGCAGGCAAGAGTCGGATGTTTAACCAGATACGCAACCATAAGGCGACGAGTTTAGGCGGCCCTATAAGGACTGGGCACCAGACGCGATCATTAAAAGTAAACTTAATGTCATACATTTTGTCAGTTGTCATTACTCGATCTTACGTGTTTATTATGGTTTAAGTTGAACCTTACCTTGACCAGGACCAATCTGACCTTCAGCATGCCCCAATTGACCGGAGGCTACGCAAGCGCCATTATTCGTGGAAACTGAAGGGTATATACATACCAACCGGCCGGCGTAGGATCACCGTGGATGCATACGACCCAGCGTGTCCCATTCCTCTGCAGCTGGACTATTAGTTCCAGACATGGATGGATGACCCGGACATCGATGGACGAAGTCAGTCTACTGCAACTGGCTTACAAGGGAAGGAATGGTATCGCGATCTACTGGACCCTACTATCCAATTGAAGGACGAAGTAAGTACATCTTTATTCCACTATCTAGTACTACGTTCTGTGTACGCTTCTTCGAGTACGATTATACAGGTCAAAGATGAACACTTTGACCCAAGATAATATTGTATTTTTTAGGCGTCAGTACGTTGAACAGATGTGGGCGCGCTGTCCCATTTTTTGAATATTTATAGAATTCTAGTATTGTCTTTTCTATTTCGTACTTCATTCTCAAAGCATGATACATGAAACACACAATAATAATAGAATTCAATCTCCACAATAATAATAATAGTAGTAGAACACATAGAGTTGCAAATGCATGCATGCATGGTTGGTTTTTTGAGATACAAGTTACATTACAAATTTCTTAAAAATCCACTTCATACATGTTTTAAATGTAAAGGAACAACAAAAAATATACATTCACAATGTGGTAAGGGGTTCATTACATGTTTTGCGATTATGCCCCCACACACCACAGCGATCGCACTTACGTGTTTGACGTACCTCGCCCGTGGAAGGAATCCTAGCCGTCTTCCGCCTCCCACTCTTGGAACGGTCTTCGGTGGTTCCACATATATGTTGACAAATTCTGGCGAACTGTTCCATGTTGAGACGTATCTGACTGGAAATATAGGTTATGCATAAGCCAATATCCAGGAGTTCGTCGTATATGCCTCGTCGCACAGACTGTATGGATTTATATTTCGCATCGTCGCCCCAACAATAGCATGAGAGCATGAAATCTTAAAGTAATCAAACTTCCGACAACTACACGTCATAGCGTTTAAATCAACAATCCGTCAAGGTTGCCATCCCGTACTTGGAAATGGAACTAGTCAATGTTGTCTACAACGTGTCTCCGCACACTATCCGAATATTCGACATACATGTTTTCTACATAGTCGGACAATGTGGTGATCGGGAAGCTGTAAGCATCCGTCGATCGTAGAACCAAGTTTGTAACTTACCTCTAATGTGGTCAAGTAAGGCAGTAACCGTGTTTTTGGATTTTGAATTCAAAACAGATGAGAGAACAAGTGTACACCCGTCACAAGTAGTAAAACGGAGAGAGTATTCCGAGTATCGATCCTCAGGGACAAATGAAGTCTTTTTTTTATAGGGAATGTTAATGATCGGTGACTTTGTAATTGAATTTGGGGTAACAAATAATAAGGATAATGTTGGTTTTGATATTTAAAAACTCAATGCAATAAACTCAGCCAGTTACTTCAAATTAGCTAAAAATACGCAAATTTTTCCAACTAGATGCGAGACGCCTCTCATAAATTTTCCTCGGTTTTACTTCGCCATCTTCTTATGTCTAAGTGATTTTGAAGGTTTAAGTCAATTCCTAATATGTTTATTAGAAAAAAGAACTTAATTTCGTAAAAACCAACCGTAACCTTAGGTCGAGGTCCTATGTCTAGGCTACCCGAGCGAAATCTTTATGTCTAAAGTATTTCTCTATAAAGTTAAATCAGTAAAGTTGTGAAAACGTATCAACCCTTTCAGTATTGATGCTTGGTTAAAACATTTATTGGCCAAATCAAGTTTTAACTTATGGAAACAACTTTAAGTGATAAAAGAGGAGAAAAATGTCTTTTGCCTTGTTGGATTTTAAAAACTTTAACTAACTATCCATAACTGGGCTTGGGAAAAATAAATTTAGCTCATGATGATAAAGGAAAAACAAAATTTAATGTTGATGGAAGTAGATGACATGATTAAAAGATTAAAACAAGCTAAAATGGTATAGTTGTAACCCGAATGACCCTCACCCGTTCTCTTTCAAGATTGGGGAGCAATACTTGGTCGATTCCTCAAGGTTGAGTGATTACAACTTCGTAATGAGAAAGAGAGAGATAAGAGTAACAAAGAACTTGCTGTAATTTTAATTAAATAAGATTAAAGCTTACAATTCAACACTAACAAGCTGGAAATAAATGGTGAACTAGAAATAAGTAAGGTTTAAAACAATAACAACTCAAAAACTTAAAGAGGAAACGTAAATAAGCTGAGAGTAAATGTTAAAGCTGAAATGATCACTTCGGGATGATGAATGAAGAGAATGAGCTGCTTAATTTATAGGGACTTCAAGGTGGTTAGGAGGTTGAGAGATTTGTGGAGAGCCATCCATTTCAAACACTTTTTGGTTGGTTAGTTGTTGAATTGGCAACCTTGAATGCATGGAAGACATGTGGCATAGCTTGGGAAGACTTAAAATCACACCAAAACGTGTGTTTTACATTAAGGGTAATCTCGGGATTGGGGAAGGCGCTAGGCGCCTAGCTCGGAATTTTTCTGCACAAAAGTGTAATTTCTATTAGAAATCAGCTCTAAATGATGTAAAAACATCCTATATGCATGTATAACCTAAGATAACTTAAAATGAAAGATTTTGGACACTAAACCAAGCTTAAATCACGGTTTTCGAGTTTAAAACGTTAGAAAACAGCACCCATTTAGCTTTTTTTTAGCTTTATGAACAAGGGAAATCACACCCCCCAAACTTGGCTTTTTGCTTGTCCCCAAGCAAACTTAATAATTTATATCTCTTAAATCACATGCAACAATCATAAGTAACATCGTACATAAGAATAGACTAGACTTGCTTTTCATATAGTGTCTCGGGAAAGATCATCAAAACCTTATCGTCTTCCTATCTTCAAAAGCCAAATTACCATAAGCTAACAAAGTTCAAAACAATAAAAAGTTTCTTAAAATCCTTTCCTTTTTCAAAACATGAAAACTTTTTGACAACGCTCTAGAATTTGCACGCTTCCTTTTTCACTTAAATTTTAGCACTGAAGGGATTTCCTCCATAGCTTTGTAGAGGTCTTTCAAGTAACAATCGGTCATAACATATTTACGGTGAGTTGCATGATGTTACACTAGACCCAATTGCTACCCTCGAAGCTGCTTACGCCACTTGACCTAAGCTACAACAAGTGTCTACAGTGATAAAAATAAGGACATGTTCTTGCCACTCTTTTTTCTTACCTCTCTACTTTTTCTCTCACAATTTTAAATCTCTTCCCCACTCTTATTTTCTCACAAGCAAAGAGGACTCTTTTAATTGCAAACTTGTGTCTTTTTTTCTTTTTCGACTCTTTTTCAACTTTTTTTTTCTTGCAAAGACTCTTTTTATATGCATTTTCTTTCTAGTGACTTTTTTTCGCAAAAATAATAACATATTCTTTCATTAATGAAAAAAAATAAATTTTATTTATAAAAGCAAAAGACTGTCCCCCAAACTTAAGAGAGACAATGTCCTCACTAGGTAAAAATTTTTGAAGAGGCAATGCAAAAATCAAAATGAAAGAGGACAAAGACTTCATAAAACATTGAAAACATTTAAGTTTCAAAAATAAGAAAAGCAAAGAAATCATGTTATTGAAAAGAACTCAGTCACAAATGGCTCATGACTTTTTAGGACAAAAAGAAAACAAAGTCCATCTAATCCTTAAGAATCATCATCAACATGAAAAATAAGAAAAGGCACACCAATATGCTAAATGAGACTAAATTTGCAGCATGCTTTGTTTAAGAAATAAACTTCACTAAGGCCAAGAACGAGATCATGATCGAAACAAGAAGAAACTAAATGGTCATATTTTCATAATGAAACTCAGAAACAACCAGAAAAACTCACAATATTATCCTACAAAAACCTAAACATGCAACTCAATTCAAAAATAATATAACAAGCATAAGAACAAAGAATAAAACTTCCCTCAAATGAAGAACCATCCTCATGGATCAAACGACCACGCCTCAATGATTATGACATCCTTTAACTGTTCATGCAACTTCCTTGTAACCAGTGTTACTGTTTCTAACTTTTGCTCAGTGGCCTCCAACTTTGCTTCTGTTACCTCAAATTTCTGCTCCAACCGTCGAACAGTATCCCTCAAGGCTCGAATTTCAGAATTCGGTGAGCCGCCTCGAACTGCCTCCTGAGCAAGCACATGTCCCAAAAGTCGCTTCAAATTTCGCTCTTCTATCATCGGAAACTTTCTCTCAATTTGGCCTTCCGGAATCTTGACACCTTGACGAAGACAGAGTGAGGTGATCAAACCAGGAAAAAAAAGTTTACCATTTTTTCGAGCTGCACATTCATGGATTACTCCCCTCGTTAGTCGCCTAAAGTTTATCGGGAATCCTTTCATCATAGCATATACCAATAGAACTTGATCCCGAATAATGTGCTGGTCATGCTCAATTGGCATGATCCTATTCTTCACGACATATAACCAAATGGCAGCAGCTGTAGAAATATCCTCAGGTGCAAGCTTATGGGACCCCATTATCGAAATATCCCATGTAGAGAATGACATCCCTACTGTATCCACTGCTTTACTAAGATGTTCTTCAGATGGATCGAATAAAATTGGCCAGAAAGAGGGTCAAAACGCTGCTGAAACGCTTCCAAAGTCTATGAGTTTTGAGCCCGAACCAATGACCCATCATATTGCTTGTGTATTGAGGCTTGTGGTACTGTCGGGTTAGCAATAACTGGCCGGAAACCTCCATTTACTGCTACTGGTCGAAAAATGTGGGTATTGGAAGTGTGAACATTAAAATCTTGGGAGTTTGAAGGATGAGAACTTATGGATATTGTGGTAGTTGAAGAGGGGAATGTAGTACTTTTAGAAGAAGAAGCCATGGATGATAAAAAAAAACAAATGGAAAAGATGGAGAAATTTTTTTTTTGTTCCAACCATAAAACGCAAGAAGATAGAGGAATTGGGGCTAATTTTTTCGTGAAGAAGTAGAGACTAAAGAGATGAAGTGTCTTTTTTTTAAAGTAAAAATAGGGTTTAATGTTAATTATATCAAAAACCCAATTGGAAAAGGAAACCCATAAAGATTAAAAAAACTCAAAAGCCCACTTTTCTATATCAACGCCTTCTAAACAAAAAATACGTGTGTTTATTAATTTTTTCTCTTTTTTTTTTAAACTCCCAATTCGATTAAAAACGAAAAAAATTATTGCGCCCGCCTTTATTTCAAGTCAAAACTAACTCCCAAAATTAAAATTAAAATTTTCCGAATTTTTGGATCGTGCCTAGGCGCCAGGCTCCTTGCCTAAAAAAAAATTCTCAATTTTCTAAAATTTCGCCCAAGTAATTTTTTTACATCTTAATCTCAGTCTAAATAACCTAACTACAATTAAAAACAAGTGAAATTCAAAAAGAAAATAAGGAAAACTACTCGTAACTAATTTACACAAAACCTTTTAAAAGAAATTTTCAATTGAACAAGGAAGGGAAATTTTTTTTTTCAAACTCTTAACTTCCTGAAAGTGGGATAGAAGTCTTCCCTCTATCTATTTCTTCTCCAAAATATTTTTTAACACATTGGCCATTAACTTTAAAAATGTTACCTTTAAAATCTTCGAGTTCAATGGCACCGTGAGGGAAAATTTTTGAAATTTTAAATGGTCCAGACCACTTGGACTTTAGTTTTCCCGGAAATAATTTTAAACGAGAGTTGAAAAGTAAAACTAAGTCTCCTACTTGAAAAGATTTAGGCTTAAGCCTCTTATCATGCCATTGCTTAGTTTTTTCTTTAAAAATCTTTGCATTTTCATAAGAAAAATTCATATGCTCCTCAAGTTCCATCAGTTGGAGTTTTCTTGATTCTCCTGCAGAAAATAAATCAAAGTTTAGTCTTTTGTCGCCCAAAAAGCTTTATATTCTAACTCTAACGGTAAATGGCAAGCTTTACCAAAAATCAACCTATATGGGGACATGCCGAGAGGAGTCTTGTATGCTGTCCTATATGCCTATAGAGAATCGTCCAGTTTTAAAGACCAATCTTTTCTATTTAAATTGACAGTTTTTTCCAAAATAGATTTGATTTCTCTATTAGACACCTCAGCTAACCCATTGGATTGGGGATGATAAGCTGTGGCTATCCTGTGACGGACATTATACTTATACAACAAACTTTTTACCGTTCTATTCAAAAAATGAGTCCCCTCATCACTTATCAAACATCGAGGGGTTCCATAACGAGTGAAGATATGCTTTTGTAAAAATCAAACAAATACCCTAGCATCATTCGTAGGGGTAGCAATAGCTTTTATTCACTTGGAAACGTAATCAACAGCTAGTCAAATATAATTCTTACCGTACGAATGAGGGAACGGGCCCATGAAATCAATACCCCATACATCAAAAATTTCAACTTCCAAAATGGGGTTCAGAGGCATCTCATTAAGTTTAGAAATATTACCTGTCCTCTGACACTTATCACAAACCTGAGCGAAACTATGTGCATCACGGAATAGAGTGGGCCAGAAGAACCCATTTTGTAATACCTTTGCTCCGGTCTTTTGTCCAACGAAATGCCCTCCATATGGAGACATATGACAAGCCTCCAAAATTATTTTTTGTTCTTCCTCCGCTACACACCTGCGAAAGATTCTGTCAGGACCAAGTTTATACAAAAAAGGCTCATCCCACTTATAATATCTCACATCATGAAGAAACTTTTTTACCTGCTGCCGACTGAATTCATGAGGAATAATACGACTTACCAAGTAATTTGCAATGTCAGCATACCAAGGGACATTTTCAATGCGAAGTAATTGCTCATCAACGAATTGTTCTCGAATCTCTGCTTGACCTTCCTGAAGTGGGGACTCGAGCCTAGACAAGTGGTCGGTCACTTGGTTCTCCGTTCCTTTACGGTCCCTTACTTCTATATCAAACTCTTCAAGTAGCAAAATCCATCGTATCAAACGTGGTTTTGCATCCTTCTTTGCAAACAAATACTTTAGAGTAGAATGATCAGTATAAACAATTACTTTTGTCCCTATCAAGTAAGACCTAAACTTATCAAAAGCAAACACAACTGCTAACAATTATTTTTCAGTAGTGGTGTAGTTTAGTTGTGCTCCCATTAAAGTCTTACTTGCATAATATATTGGATGTAAAACTTATTCCTTCTTTGACCTAACATGACCCCTAAAGCATAATCACTAGCATCGCACATAAGTTCAAAGGGTAACTCCCAGTTAGGTTCTATAATTATTGGAGTCGAGCTCAAAGCAGTTTTAAAGTTTCAAAAGCTGTCATGCAAGCATTATCAAATACGAATGGTCTATAATTTTCCAAAAGTTGGCACAGGAGTTTCGAAATCTTTGCAAAATCTTTTATAAAACGTCTATAGAAACCCCTATGGTCTAAAAAACTTCTTATTCCTTTAACATTCGTAGAAGGTGGTAATTTTGAAATAACATCAATTTTAGCACGATCCACCTCAATCCCATTTTTCGAAATCTTATGGCCTAGAACTATCGCTTCTCGTACCATAAAATGACACTTCTCCCAATTTAAAATAAGACTTGTGTCCTCACATCTTTGTAAAACATTTTCTAAATTCAATAAACAATTATCAAAAGAATTTCCAAAAACTGAAAAGTCATACATAAAAACCTCAAGAATATTTTCTACCATATCCGAAAAAATGGCCATCATACACCTTTGAAATGTCGTCGGTGCATTGCATAGACCGAAAGGCATACGCCTAAAGGCAAATGTCCCATACGGACAAGTTAACGTCGTCTTCTCCTGATCCTCCGGAGTGATGGTAATCTGGTTATATCCCGAATATTCGTCTAGGAAACAGTAAAACTCCTTACTTACAAGACGATCCAACATTTGATCAATAAACGGGAGTGGAAAATGATCTTTTTTCGTTACCTTGTTTAGTTTGCGATAGTCGATGCAAACTCTCCACCCGCTCACAGTTCGGGTTGATATAAGTTCATTTTTCTCGTTTACCACCACCGTCATCCCGCCCTTCTTGGGTACGCATTGTACTGGGCTCACCAACTGCTATCAGAAATAGGGTTGATGACTCTTGCGTCTAACCATTTCAAGATCTCTTTTCGAACAACCTCTTTCATTTTTGGATTCAAACGTCTCTGATTCTCTATTGAGTTGTTGGCACCTTCTTCCAATAGGATCTTATGCATGCAGAATGCAGGGCTTATCCCTCGAATGTCGGCAATGGTCCATCCAATGGCCTTCTTATATTTGGTCAATATCTGCAGTAATGAAAGCTCATTTTCAGTAGATAAACTGGAAGAAATAATAACAGGCAACGTTTCATTAAGTTCAAGATAATCGTATTTCAAGTGATAAGGTAAAGGCTTTTGTTCCAAAGTGGGTGGTTCCACAATGGACGGTTGCAATATTTTGCACACTTCTGACTTTATATCCTCTTTTTCCTCTGGTGGATGCATCTCTTCAACTACTTCTGGACAATCAGCTTCTGCAGCCTCTAGTTCTTCCTCAATTCCTGTAACTAAAAGATCATAAAACTCATCAAACGAAGCAGGATTCGAAGTACTAATAGCTGAACATTATTCTAAATCTCTTGGAAGTTTCATTACATCCAACACATTAAATTTCACCTCCTCATTATTAACCTTCATTGTTATTTCTCCTTTTCGAACATTAAACATTGTATCTCCTGTAGCTAGGAATGGTCTACCTAAGATGATAGGTACATTCAAATCGACCTCACAGTCTAAGATGATGAATTCTGCAGGGAAGATAAACTTATCTACCTGAACTAGAACATCTTCTATTTTTCCTTCAAGCTTCTTAATGGATCTATCTGCTAATTGGAGGGTAACTATAGTGGGTCTAGCTTCTCCTATGCCTAATTCTTTGAAAACAGATAGGGGCATTAGGTTAATGCTAGTACATAGATTGCATAAAGCTCTACCTAAATTCTTTCCTCCAATAGAACAAGGGATGGTGAAACTGTCGGGATCTCTACATTTTATGGGAAAAGGGCTACCTACAGCTTCACTACTACACTTAGTCATAGCTACCATCTCATGTTCACCTAACTTCTTTTTTCTAGACACAATACCCTTCAGGAACTTAACATAATTCGGCATTTGTTCTAAGGCATCAACTAAAGGAATGTTTATGTGAAGTTGTTTGAGGATGTCTAAAAACTTTCTAAACTGAGTTTCTTGGTTTTTCTTGGCTAATCTTTGAGTGAAAGGAGGAATCGGGACAAAAGATGAATTTTTTTGTGGAGAGGCACCAGTCGCCTTCCTCTCACCCGAGGTGGTTTTTTCTTTCTCTACTTCACTAGGAGCATTTTGAATTGATGTGGAAGGTTTCTCTACCTCAACCGGCATCTTTGGTCCTCGTAAGACAACCCACTTCTCAAAGTTACCGCCTTGCATTGCTCTTTTCCATCTCTTTTTGGAACTTCAGTATGCGTAGGAAAAGAGCCTTGCGGTCTCGCCTTCAAATCAATGGCAAGTTGTCCCATTTGAACTTCTAGGTTTCTCATTGCTGTATCATTTCGAGTCATGTACTCCTTCATCATGTTCTCGAGGCTAGAAATATTATTCTGGGTTGGCTGAATTGGAACTTGTTGATTCTGAGTAAACTATTGCAGTGATGGTTGATTATTCGGGTAAATAGGTTGAACATAGGGCTGCTTGTACTGCTGGTTCTGCCCTTGGGTCGCTCCACTATAACTTCCTTGACCTCCCCATGAAAAGTTGGGATGATGTCTCTAGCCCAGATTGTACGTGTTTGAATAGGGGTTGAAGTTCCGATTGTTTCCGTGACCTACATAATAAACAGAAGCTAGATTATGCAGACAATTCTCATAAACATGGTTATCACTACAATATGAACAAACAATTTCATTAATTTGGCAAACAGGAGAAGGTGCAGTATATTCAGGTTGCATAGGTTGCATCGGTGTGGCCGGTGTATTCTTCCTGTCCAAGGCCATCTCCTTGAGCATTTGGTTCATTGTCACCATCTCTTTCTGCATCGAAGTTGCGATGTCCAATGCCAACACTCCTGCTGTGTCTTGCTTCTTAGGTGCAGGTTTCGACCTTTGAGAACACCATAGCACATTGTGGGATGCTAGGTCCTCCAAAATATCAACTATTTCGTTGAAGGTCTTCTTCATGAAGGCTCCATTCGCAGCATTGTTGAACACCATCTTAGTGGGATGGTCCAAACCTCGGAAAAAGTGCTTGATTTGGATACATGCTGGTAATCCATGGTTTGGACACTTTCGTAGCAACTCTTTGAATCTCTCCCATGCCTCGTGCACTGGTTCACGATCATATTGTCTAAAGGTGACAATTTCTTCCCTTATGTCGGCATGGCGAGTGGGAGGAAAATACTTTGTAAGGAACTTCTCCAATAGCGAATCCCAGGTGGTGATTGAACCTGGTGAAAAAGAATTAAGCCACGTTCTCGCCTGGTCCCTGAGGGAAAAATGGGAAAAGAGTTAATCTCAAAGCATCATCAGAAATATCAGGCAACCTAAAAGCATTTGCAATTTGAAGAAATGTCTTGAGATGGTCATGAGGATCTTCATGTTCGCGCCCTCCAAATTGTCCAAATGTCTGAAGCATTTGAAACATGAGCGGCTTAAGCTCGAAGTTGGCAGTTTCTGGAATAGGGTTCAAAATGACCGAATCCAAGTTCTGGAATGCTGTAGCTGCATACTCTCGCATGACTCGTCTCTATTATCCGCCATTTGGATATGGTTGAAATCCCTATAGTTTTGTTGTCCTCTTCCTTGCCCTGCCATATTGCCGTTTACGTTATCGACTGGTGGATCTTCCATAATTGTGATAGTACTCTCGTTTTCGAAATCTCTTTCTTTTTCTTTCTTTTTTTGTTGTTCTCTCTGTTTTTTTAGTCTCTTCAACCTACGACAGGTTCTCTCAATTTCAGGATCAAATGACAACAAAAATGAATCCGTGCTCATGCCCTAATCAATGACCTTCGTGGTTGGATATAAATCAAAATGTTTGAGAACAGAAATGACAATCACAAAAAACCGATCACAAAAATTAATAAAAGACTAAAACAAATGGCTACGGGATCACCCCAAGGATGCCTTCGGTATCCAGGGGTCGCGGACCGACCATAGAACCCTGTTCAATAAGTGGAACGCATTAGCTGTCCGCTCTCCGGTTGGGCAGTAAGGGTCGGAGAAGGGCAATCACTCATTCTTAAAACCAGCATTCTTAAGACCAAAGAGGCGGGCGGAAAAGGGGGGAAAGCTCTCCGTTCCTGGTTCTCCTGTAGCTGGATTCTCCGGAACCACAAGAATCCTTAGTGAATTATCTATAAATAGAAAATGAAGGGCTTGTTATTCAACAGTATAACATGACTTATATACCCATGTCAACCAATATCAACATACATAAATATAAATATATATCTATGCTTTTATTTATTAGTTATCTATATTAATGAGAATTTTTTTTTTATTCTTTTCATTGATTAAAAGAGTTAGACTTTACATTGATTCTATATTACTTCATTACTTCTTACTTTTTTAATACTTTAGCGTGCATGGGATTGAGGGTAGTCTTTTTTTACTTCACAAAAAGGGGGGATACTGGATCATATATATCTATATATACATATAGATAGACTTATTGATTCACGCCTGATATTTAAGTCACACACTCATATTCCGGAAATAAAAAAAAAAGAAATTCCACGATCGAACTACCAAAAAAGAGTGGGCTAAAAAGCGGAGACCTACATACTTTACTTTTTATTGAAACGTTATCCCGCCAATTAGTTAATCATAGACATATTTTAGTTAATGGTTCTATAGTGGATATACCAAGTTATCGTTGCAAACCCCGAGATATTATTACAGCAAAGGATGAAAAAAAATCGAGAGCACTGATTCAAAATTATCTTGATTCATCCCCCCCTCAGGAATTGCCAAAACATTTGGTTCTTCAGCCATTGCAATATAAAGGATTAGTCAATCAAATAATAGATAGTAAATGGGTCAGTTTGAAAATAAATGAATTGCTCGTTGTAGAATATTATTCTCGTCAAACTTAAACCTAACTAAAAAACAAACAAGGGTTCGGACAATTTTGTCCTCCCCTTCGCCGAAGCTAAGTAAAGAGACCGAAGGAAAGTAGTTGATCTAGGTCAGAAGCAGACCTACGTCAGGATAACCCTTCTTTGAAACACTTTGGTAGTGCTCCGAGGCCAACGATAGACAATAACTCCCCCCCGAACACAGCTTACAACTTTCATCGTACTGTGCTCTCCAAAGAGCAACTCTTCTCAAAATCTCAAAAGGTACTGAGTTGGAACCTAGCAACGACGCCAAAAACTTGTTTGGGATTTTGAATTCAAAATAGATGAGAGCGCAAGTGTACACCCATCACAAGTAGTAAAACAGAATGAATATTCCGAGTATCGATCCTCAGGGACAAATGAAGTATTTTTTTAGGGAATGTTAATGATCGGTGACTTTGTAATTGAATTTAGGGTAACAAAAAATAAGGATAATGTTAGTTTTGATATTTAAAAACTCAATGCAATAAACCCAGCCCAGTTACTTCAAATTAGCTAAAAATACGCAACCTTTTCCAACTAGGCGCCAGTCACCTCTCATAAATTTTCCTCGGTTTTACTTCGCCATCTTCTTATGTCTAAGTGATTTTGAAGGTTTAAGTCAATTCCTAATATGTCTATTAGAAAAAAGAACTTAATTTAGTAAAAACCAACCGTAACCTTAGGTCGAGGTCCTATGTCTAGGCTACCCGAGCGAAATCTTTATGTCTAAAGTATTTCTCTCTAAAGTTAAATCGGTGAAAACGTATCAACCCTTTCAGTATTGATGCTTGGTTAAAACATTCATTGGCCAAATCAAGTTTTAACTTATGGAAACAAATTTAATTGATAAAAGAGGAGAAAAATGTCTTTTGCCTTGTTGGATATTAAAAACTTTAACTAACTATCCATAACCGGGCTTGGGAAAAATAAATTTAGCTCATGATGATAAAGGAAAAACAGAATTTAATGTTGATGGAAGTAGATGACATGATTAAAAGATTAAAACAAGCTAAAAATGGTATAGTTGTAACCCGAATGACCCTAACCCTTTCTCTTTCAAGATTGGGGAGCAATACTTGGTCGATTTCTCAAGGTTGAGTGATTACAATTTCGTAATGAGAAAGAGAGAGATAAGAGTAATAAAGAACTTGCTGGAATTTTAATTAAACAAGATTAAAGCTTACAATTCAAGACTAACAAGCTGGTAATAAATGGTGAACTAGAAATAAGTAAGGTTTAAAATAATAACAACTCAAAAACTTAAAGAGGAAACGTAAATAAGCTGAGAGTAAATGTTAAAGCTGAAATGATCACTCCGGGATGATGAATGAAGAGAATGAGCTGCTTAATTTATAGGGACTTCAAGGTGGTTAGGAGGTTGAGAGCTTTGTGGAGAGCCATCCATTTCAAACACCTTTTAGTTGGTTAGTTGTTGAATTGGCAACCTCCAATGCATGGAAGACACGTGGCAAAGCTTAGGAAGGTTTTAAATCACACCAAAACGTGCATTTTACATTAAGAGCAATCTCGGGATTGAGGAAGGCGCCAAGCGCCTAGCTCAAAATTTTTCTGCACAAAAGTGTAATTTCGGTTAGAAATCAACTCTAAATGATGTAAAAACGTCCTATGTGCATGTATAACCTAAGATAACTTAAAATGAAAGGTTTTGGACACTAAACCAAGCTTAAATCACGGTTTCCGAGTTTAAAACGTTAGAAAACAACACCCATTTAGCTTCTTTTTACCCTTATGAACAAAGGAAATCAACTAGCAACTTACGTGCGTGCCTGAAGAGGGTATTTACGGACTCCGCGATATTTGTAGTCATCTGTGTGTACCTCAATTGTGTTTGGAAACAACGAGCCCAACACTCCTTCCCAATATCGTCTAAATGTTCCTGTACACCAGGTTATGCACGAAGTTGGGCCCAGATCGAGTTGAAATATGACTCGGGATACGCCTTTGCAGCCTTTAAAAATAGTTCCTCGACTGCCTTCACATCGTCTTTAAATTTTGCTATCAAGTTAACCTTAATATGCTATATACAAAAGCAATGAAATGCAGCAGGAAATACCTTGTCAATTGCCTTGCAAATTGTTTGATGTCTATAAGAAACGAAAACCAAATTATCCACTCCGGCAAATGGCGAATGGCGAGCGCACGTTTGATTTGAGTCATAAACCACACCCATGATGCTACCGTCTCACCGTCGACAAAATCGCAAATGCTTCCGGGTAATTCTGGTTATTCGCATCCACACCAGAAACTGATAACAATACACCTCTGAACTTCCCCTTTACGTGGGCCTCGTCAACAACCAACACTGGTCTAATATAACCCAAAAAACCTCGAATCGATTGACTCAATGTCATAAAGACATATTTGAAATATATGTCACCATCTGGTTCTAATTCGAAAATATTACATGGGTTCATGATTTTCAAAGCTTCACCATTAGCTGGAAGTAGACTATATGACGATGCTGGATCCCATCTATGCTTATTCACTAGAACACCATGTTTTATCATAACTTAAATTGACATCATACTTCTTCCTCACGTCTTGTATAATATCCTTCAGTCTATAGGTGCGGGAGACGTCTGTGAACTTCTGCCAAGATGTCCGACCACTCAACTTTTGGCTTTCATATAATCCTGTTTTAAATCCCCACCATAGCACGTATGGACAGCACAATATTTTTTTATCTTGAACAAAGTGCATTCCTTATGCTTGGTAGCTCGAAGTCTCCACGTGTAATCAGTATGAACACACCGCAGTATATATAGCTCCGACGTCGACTTTTTTACTTTAAACTGAAAATTCATCCGCATTGCAACTAAATGCATTTTCAAACTCAACTCCTTCTTAGTATCAAATACACTGCCCTCATTAACATCATTTGTCCCAAACGACTGTACTATGAGTTGCAATTTCTCATCATTAGGGTATCCGGTGAGACCATTACATCTCGGTCGCCGAACCGCTTCTTCATCCTTACGAATCTCAGTGTGAACCTATTCCACATCAGGCTCAAGCTCTTCCTCTTCATCAAGTGCATCGGCATGCTCTTTGTTCCCATATTCTGCTTCAGAGTGTCATTCTTCAAACTCTGCCAACGGGTCATATGATTCATCACTTTCATCTTTGTTATCATTCCACACTCCCGGCACATCTCAATCACACACCCTGTCATCTCCCAGATTACATGGAACAACATCTGACCTCAATGGTGTTAAACCCTCTACATCATGACCTATATTCCCGTATGAGGGGTGTGGCTGTCGGGAAGAAGAGGGGTTCAATGATGAGGAAGGAAATGAGGGTATAGGATATGTGGGTCTCTGGAATGGGAGAATACAAGCTGTAGACATAGGAATCGATGACACGTTTTGGCCTACATAATATGGGAAAGAAGACATGTACGTTTCATTCCCATGTACCTGCAAAAAAAAATGCAAGTCATTGTCATCAGTTATCTCCATCACACAAACTTTGGTTTTAAAATGATACACGCGTCTAATTATAATATAATGCAAGGGGCGTCAGCAATGGCCCCACGCGTAGGCGTCTCGACGATCTTGCTCGCAAACTGTAGGGGGTTAATGTTACTCAATCTATACACGTGACCTAGAAATTATTCGTACGTGATTGTACTATCCACTGTCAATCCTCTCGTACGATCGCCGACATAATCTTTTTCACCATCATTCCATTCTCCACCGAATGTTATGAAAACTCGAGGCATCCTACAAATAGATAAAACTAAGTGAGATAGGAAAATCAATCATTAAGAAATAAAATATTAAAAATTTAAAAAAAAATACATGTCTCGGATGAATCTCGGATCAGTCTTGGTCTGAGACATGTCCCGGACAAATCTCGAAGCAAGACTAGTCCAAGACATGTCCCGGACTAAATATGCTTCGAGATTAGTCCAGGACATGTCTCGAACCAAGACTGGTCCGAGATTTATCTGAGACAGACCCGAAACGTGATGCACCAGGATTATTTACATTTAATCTCGGACCAGGTATAGATCCGGGATTGAAGTAACTACAACAATCTGACTTTTTTTTTCTTGTCAACAACCCAATCCAGTAGTAGAACCCATTCATGGGAAAATATTTCAAATAATTTCAACAATTTTAGAATACAAAAGGTTGTGTAAAGGTAACATACCTAACTTTTCAAAAGTGAAAATGTGAGGACAATGATTTTGGATAATGTGGGGACAAAGATCAAACACGTGGATGCTTTGAGCGGATTTTTAAAACATGATCTGTGAGGATTTTGGATAATGTGTTTCAAGTTCAAACATATGTAAAATATGGGTTTAGAGTTTGGTGAAAATGTTAGGTGGAAATCATAAATGCACAATTATTAACAATGAGGGTAAATTTGTCTTTTCCCATTAATAAAATATTTAAGGGATCGTAAATAAGGGGTGGTGCGGTCACAAATTAGGTTTTTTCAAATTGGGGTCATTGATCCAGTTTCAGTTACTGTAGGGGTCACAAATTCAAATTTCCCATGTTTGAAAGTGACCAAAATCGTTTTTGTTATTTTCTAAAATCATTCTCTATCATTGTAAAATATTAATTCACGTTTGGAAGTGATTATATCATGATCATGATTACTTTTAATTCTTTAGTAGCATATATTCTAAGCAATGAATTTTAATGTCAGCATTAAAATTTGTTAACTTTGGCCTTTTTTTTTTAATCAAAGAAACATAACCACTAAGGATTACATAGAAATGATAAAAAATGACACACACTTGCCAAATAAAACAGCTTGTTTGTTCAAATAACTAGGAACATGAACAAATTTTAGCCCACTAAACATCTCCTCCAAAGTCACAACATCTTCAACCTCATTCAATGATGTTGGGGAGACTCCTCAATTAATGGAAGGATCTTGTCAATTATAATACCCCTATTTATGATTGGAAATGGAATAATTGTCTCCAAAGTTACCTTATTCTCCACCATGACAGGTAAGGAAAGATTAGGCAAATTCCCCAAATCGTGTTGGTCACAGATTTTAATACAATTAAGACTGATTGTCTTCACAGATTCCAAAACGGTGTTCAATCCGATCGCTGCCGCACCTCCGCAGTCACCCACCTTCTGCTCCATCATCCTTACCTCTAGTCTAAGGAAGTTCTCTGAATAACCATGATGCAATGAAGATGAAAAGTCATCCTAAGAGATCACAAGCGACTCAGCGAGTGCCCTCCCCAATTTTGTGCGTGATAACCCTTCAAAACGCCCTGATGACGAGGGCACGAACCATACATAATAAGGTTGTCTTTTATTTTGTTAGCCGCAACAACACTATCAGCATTCAACAAGGAGATCCCCGATATCCAGCCACCGTTAGCCATAAAAAAAAATAGCGGGAAAGAAGGATAGTCCCTGAAAATCACCTCTACAACAGCAAGAGAGGTCCATGTTATATCTCAATCTATGCTACCTACTTCTTCAAAAAAAAAAATCACGAAAGAATTGGAACAAAGTAGAGAGGAACATTCTCTCTCGAAAAAAAAACTCAATCGAAGGACGAAGAGAAAATGTACGAAGTGAAAATTCACATACTTCATGAAAAAGAGGAGGAGAGGAGGGGAGCAGACCACTAACCACCCGCCCCAGTTTTTTTCTTTTAACTCAACTTTGAGCAAAAAATTTTAATAAATGGCTGATAGAAATATCAATAAAATATCGGTGTCAATAAATATTTCTAAAATGTTATATAAACAAAATTAGTACAAAAATTAAATTAATAAATAAGTATTTCACCATTTCTAAATAAATTAAAAATAATCAATATTAATATTGTCTATATTAGTGATATTTTATTGACATTTTTCATATTCAATTGAACGCGTGAACACAAAAATGTCAATAGAAATATCGACATGTTGACAAATATTTAATATCTTGCATGTAACTAAAGTAAAATTAGAGTCCAATGCTCAAAAACAAAATTATGATAAGTAGTACACTACTAGATTATATAGAAATTCAATTTAATAAATGGATTAATGTTTAAGATTTTAATACACAAAGTCTGTGTGTGTGGGCGGTGACTTGATCAAAAGAAGATAATGATAAGGTGTCTAGGTTTTTTTTTTTTTTACTATCCATTTATTCTTTAAATTATATTATACTCCTAATATACTCCTAATATAGATATCTAAAATTTAAAATTATTAGATTAGGAACAAAGATAAACAAACTTAATAAAAAGGCTTATTTTACTGGATCAACTTGTAGGCTGTCTTTATTCCTTCTGGCTGTATAGCGGGAAATTTTTGTAATACATACTAAATGATAATAATAAAGAAAATTTTCCGTTTCTATATTATCATAAAATTTTCCTTAAAATAAATAGTTATGTTCATAAATAGTTTCAGTGAGTCACCTTATTTGAACAATTCTAACTTCTTGAGTTGAAATATTTGAAGTGTTTACAAAAAAAAAATTAAGAATAATTAAGAATAGGAAATTCTATTTAATTTGTGGATATTTAAATTTTTTATTAACTATATAACCTTCTAGTTTAAAATCTATTATATAAATGTCATTGAAATATATTATATAATCTAATAGTTTGACATAAACTAATAAAAAAATATTATATAAGAGTAATATATATTTATAATACTATTGAAAAAAAGACGTAAGATAAAAACGTCAAAAAAAAAATATGCCAAAACATTTAAACAATAACTGCTAGAAAATTCAAACAATAAATAATTTTGAATGTTTATTTTGATTAGAGAAAAATATGGAAATTTTATTTTTTTTTTATAATAAAAATAGAATGATTTAGAGTATATTATTAAAAGGAGAAAATTGGGGAAATAAATGAGTTAGAGATATTAATATTAAAAAATCTAAATATATGATATTTAATATAAAAATTTTAAATTTGGAACATTTAATTAAAATAAAATCTAAATATTTAAATAAAACACAAATCTTATTAAACATAAAAACAATAAATAGGAGCAATTTTGATATTAATAAAAAAAATTAATGTCAAAATCTAAATATATAAAATATGAAAATTCAATTCATTTGTCAAAAAATATCTTCAAAATTTTTTTTAATACAACAGGTAATTTTTTTTAATTAATACAACATGTGGGAGTGAGGATTTCATTCTCACAACCTCTTAATTGGAGATATATGCAAATTACTACTACTGAATTATACTCCTCGACAGGAGAAACCAATAAAAAAAATATCTAAGCTTATTTGGTGAAATATTCCAATGTCTTATTTCCAATGGTTGAGAAACATAAACAATAACTATTCAAATTTTTGTTGGAAGGGTTTCTAAATTTGTGTAGAAATTTTTAAATCAAGAAAGAAGAAATAATTACCAAACATGTAATGATTTCTTCTTTTCTACTAAGAAAAGGAAAAAGAAAAACAAGAAACAATTACCAAATACCAAATACCTTTGTGGTTTTCTTTATTAGAAAATAGAAACAATAGGCAGAAAATGAGAAACGAGAATAAGAAACATTACCAAATGGTGTGTAACAGCCCCAAAAAAACTTAAAAACCATTTTCTTAGTGCATATCTTTACATATATGTGCACAATAATACTCCCATCCACAAGATGTTAACACAAAGAAAAAGGGTAAAATTAGAAGAATACTCTAGTGAGACATACTTGATATCATCCCAAAAATATTCACTAAAGAAAATATCAAAATATTTAACCTTGGAGATACTAGATAAAAATGTTTTACCACTACAAACTGTTGTTAAAATATCACGAAGGACGCGGGTCGGATAGGGTCGACTTCACAAACTCGACACATCATTCCACTCCAAGAGTTGCCTCCATGATCCTGATAATAGTTAAATTTACTAAGAAAATAACACAAGATTATAGAACATAAAAAGGGTTATACCTGTCTTGAAACACCATTTGTGTGTGACCATGCTCAGATGTTGGCTTGCATGAAACCATTTCGTCGTAAAACTGAAACTACCTTGGCCATTTGCGACTCTAATACTGAAAGTCTGGCATCTACATTTTGATCCATATTAGTCTTGTAACGAATATCGCGATGGAACACTTGAGTGGAGGTGGGACGTAATCTCATGCTACTAACACGTCCAGGATTCTTGTATTGACAATATGGCGAAGCACCATTTGTATACACCCCATTTGCACCGCTGGCTTGCATGAAACCATTTTGTACCAAAATCGAAAGCATATTGGCCATTTTCGATTCTAATATCGAAAGTCTAGCATCTACATTTTGATAATCTTCCATATTAGCCTCATTATGAATCTCAATCCCAGTAAATCGACGTGGTGAAGACTTGAACACTTGAGTGGGAGTGGGTCCTAAACTTGAGCCACGAGCACGCCCTTGACCCATAGAACCAGGAGTTGGAGTAACCTGAAAATATATGTAGCATTCAATCCCATATACCTCTTGAATAATTGACATATAAGCATTGTTTTCAATGAAATCAAGCAACTTTTCTAGTAACAAGTATTCTACAAGCAGTCTCGTCTATCCTTCCATCCTGACAATTTGGCACTGCCACTGCCTCCTATGTTATTCTTTATAATTTCTATCCAAGAGTCAATGAAAAAGTTTCATAATTGTACATCAAAATTTGGCACTGCCCCTGTTTTCATGTTCTTGTAGGAGGTAGGTTAATGTATTGAATTTCCTAAATATATACCAAACTGTTTTGTCCAATGTCTACATTGTGGCCAAGAAGATACCTTCTATTACTTAAAACTTAGCTAAGACCCTTTTGATAGAATTTTCGCTTGTAGTATTTTATTTATAAAGCTATGGTCTTACTAACAACCTTTTTGTTTTTCACCTATTGAAATCCTAACCAAAAAAAAAAAAGTTTTCATGCTTTGCTATATCTCTGTTGAAGTCATTTTTTTAACAAATAAACCAACTTCCATTGAGATAAAATACAAGAATACACAAGGGTAATTAAAAAAAAAAAAAAAAGGAAAGTCCAAGAGAAAAAGGAGCCAAAAGAAAAAAAAAGGTTGGTTTCTTACAATACAATTACAAGAAATGGCTCCGGATAATTACAAAATTACTTAACAATAGAACCGTCCTACTTCTCTCAGGCCAAATATTCCATAAGATCAACAAAGGAAGCATGCCAAGGAGCCATCCCTCTAACTCGAGAGGGTTGAAGTAACTAGTAAGTCAGCGTTTCTATTGTTATTCATCTTTAATTTTTAATGTTAAGAGTGAGGGCTTTGAACTTTAGTAGTTAGTTATAATGCTGCTTAGTGCTTACCATCCAACTTTTTCTATGCATAATTTTTCAAGGACAAAAGAAGGGCAAAAAGTAGAGAATTGAAGAAGGCTTTTCTATGATTCAACAACTATGTATCCAATCTACCAAGATTAAGAGAAATAAGACTTCCAAACTAAATGGCTTTCTCTAATGTAACTTAAAGATGGATCACAATTTTATTGCACATATTAGTAGATTACAACCTAGCTAAACATTCGAGAGTCTTGACACACTCATTTTTTAGACATTCAAGAGGTCTAGCACTCTTCAGTCTAGTTCCATGATAAACCATTCCCTTACACGAAGATTAAATACAAAACACAAAGCACAACTTCCCATAACTACCCAACTTCCTATAACTACCCAATTGACGAAAACTTTCCAGAACTAACCAACCCCCTACTAATGAAAAACATGCCCTCAAATATCCTAAATATCTCCAATAAATCCTCAGTAATATTTCCTAACAGTATCTAAGAGTGGGTTTGGTATGGCTAATGATAGAAGTATTTTTAGGTGAAGTAGTTTTTCTATAAATACTTTTAGAAAGGCACTTTTATAAGCGATTTCTCTAAAAGGATTTTAAAAAAGCTTTCAAGCGTTTTTTAATTCTCAAAATCACTTTTTACTAGGTAACATGCAGCCAGAAAATTTTGAGAAGTGCTCGTAATAGGCTAAAAGCACTTTTCATCCTTCCAAAAGTCATTCCAAACCCACCCTAATTATAGCCTTAATAGTATCTATCTTTTTATCATCATTCCAAAATCATATAATATATTTAGTGCTTATCTGTTTTAGATTTGTCCTCTAAAATTTCCTATGCTGATAGAAGACAAAATCTTATGCTAGAATATGTCAGAACATCTATGTAACTGTTAGTGTAAGGTATTTAAAAAAAAAAAAAAAAAGAAAAAGAAAATGTTAGCGCCAAAATAGCTAACATTAAAATTGATTATTCTATAAACAGGTATATCTTATGTTTGGTTCAGGTTATCAAGAAGTATCAATGCAGATTTGATTGTATTCTATTGTTAGATAGCAGGACAGTCGTGGATTTTCAAAACGGATAGCATAATGTTTGACAATTATCATAAATGTTAGCACCAAATAGCCCTTGATACTACCAATGAGCACAATGCCTGCCTTCAACATGTTCCATTAATAATTTAAAATGAAACAAGATCACATTTACAATGTTAGAAAGTAGCAGTTTTGTACCATAGGAGCAGCACAGTAATTCAACAATCATTCACGAGAAAGTTCCTTGCTCTCAAGGTCCACCAAGAGAACATGACACCAGTGGGTCATAACGATACCTTCTTGGACATATATAATTGCTATTTTAAACTAATTAGGCATATTTAGTTGAGAGAACTTAAATCAGATACTAACATTACATTGTACAGAGGCAGTGGAAACTATGCCAGTGAGTTTATTTTTAATTTCTTCTGAAATGTATTCCAGTGAGTTTATCAAAGGACAAATAGGTCATTCTAGTTAAAATGATAATTGCCATAAATTTTTGACACTAGTGAATTAAGTGTGAGATTCTAGGTGCCCCATTAGAAAAGAACCAGACACAAAATTTATCTAAACTCTAATGTAAACTTCATGAGAATAAACTAGTGAACCCAGTACTCTCCCAGAAGAAAACAAAATCTCCAACAACCATTATTACAAAATTTGATGTTTTAGTCATTATAAAATACAAGTTCTCCAATGAAAGGACTTCCAAAATAATCCTACACAGAGAACAATTAAGCATACATTAATATTACTTCTTTTTCTTTTTAATATTTCAATATCCATGAGTATCTAAGCCAACTTCCTAACTAGTTTTTCAGAACTACGGCCTACCCCAACTATATTTGGTTGCCAAGAAAACTCGTACGATATTAAATCCAAGGTAAATGGTCACCATAGTTTGAAATCATCCTTTCTAAGCCGTTTAATTTTACCATTGTCCCCTAATGACACTACTAGGCCAAGGCCAACCTATGTGGTTCATACAACAAACTTTCTACAGCACACATAGATACAACATTCATGCAAGCAAGGATCAAAGCCATCGAAGGGAAAATCAGGTCAAAAAACCAATCTCTTTTTTAAGTCCATTATTTTTCTGTAAAGAACCCATTAAAGATCCCTTCTATATTGTTCTCTCCAACCCCATCAGAGAAAAACACCCAGTAAAGACCCAGTTCTTAGCAGACCTCCATTACAAGAAAACCGAAGATTCGTAAAAGAAAATACATGCCCTATTCTCAAAAAAGAAAAAAACAATGAAATGCGGGGGGTCTTGCAGATTGTGGGCAATGAAATTTACAAAAGCAGAGCTGAAAAATGAATCAAAGGAGGATAAATAGAATCAAGAGGCAAAAAAGAAGAGAAAGAAAAAAGCTAAAAGAAGAGAGAAGATACCTGAGAAGCACGTCGTTGCAGAGAGGATTTGAGAGGAAGTTACGGAGGGTTCGAGGCACCGAGGGTTTGGCCAGCGCTAGAATGAAAAAGACGGTTTTTTTTCTTTTTTCTTTTTTTCTTTCGATCTTTTTAACAAATTTGAAAAACTCTCTCTAAAATATCGCGAGGGTTATAACTTATAATTACCTCTTCAAACTTCTAATTCTAATTCTAAATTATTCAAAATCCTTTTCACCTTATTTTTCCTTTTTTTTTTCGAGTTAAAATATTATTTTAGTTCCAATATTTCTGGCCATATGTTTTCAATTTTAATTCATTTTAATCTTTGTAATCTCAAAATAGTTCGTTCTAGTTAGTGTACATTTAAAAGTGACTATTTTGGTCTTTTATTTTTATTTCTAATATCATTTTTTCTATCACAATTTCAATACAACGCTACATACGATATTTTTTTTTTGAAATATAACTATGACTTTATATTAAAGAGTTTCCGTTATGCGTAGAATTGGAGTTAATATTTTGCAAGTAGGAACCAAAACAGTCGGTTTTTAAAAATTGAGGGACCAAAACGAATATTTTGAAAGTACAAGGATTAAATTGAACCGAATTTGAAAGTACATGAACCAAAATAAATATTTTAAATGTACGAGGACTAAATTGAATCGAACTTAAAAGTACAGAAATCAAAATAATATTTTTTTATTTTTATTTATTTTTCAAGTTCAACAACAAATGAGATGGAGATCCGAACCTCGACTTTTTGGTCTATGATGTATGCCTTAACATTTTCAACTATGCTCATACGGATAAAATCCTTTCATTTCTATCCTTAATCTTTAAAATAAATCAAATAAGCTCTTAAATAAGTTTGAATTGAAGTTGATGTCGCATATTTAGTTGTAACAAAGCTTAAAAAACGAACGATAAATATGGAAAGTACCAATAACCTAAGGCAATTATTGTTGGGGTTAAAATATGAACACCAAAAGTGGTTTAAAAAGTGATTTCCTAATAATTATCAATATTTGTCATATTTGTTATTCATTTTTTAAAAGTCAGGTCTACTGTTTAATTCGAGTTAATTTTCCTCGAATTATTTATAGACATATTTGAATAATTCATTTTAAAAGGTCAAGGTATAAATGAAAATTTTTAAATTATATAGAGATCATTGAAACTAACCTAAAAGTTAAAAGGAGAATTTTGATTTCTCAAAAAAAAAAAGAGAGAATTTTGAATGATTTAGCTAAAATTAAACTTTCAAACTCAAAAGACTCAAAAGTAGTTGTAAAAAATTGACATCTTTTATTAAATCTGTTTTTTTTTTTTTTGAAAAGTATTAAATCTGTTAGTGATTTGAAAACAATAAAACTTAGATATATGACATTAGAGTATATTCAGTTGGCAAATCAATTTTAGTTTTAAACTTCAATAAGTATTGTAATTTTTTCTTCAGGAAGGTGAAAGATTAGTAATATATGTCTATTATGAAATTGATGAGAAACAATCGGTGAAAGCAAGCATAGCTTAGCAGTAATTAACATATATCTCAAATCAAGAGGGTATGAGCTCGATTTCGAGCTTGTGGATTTAAACCTCACTTCCAAAAGGTAAAATTGCATCTTGACAATTAGCATATTGGAGCTGAAAATTTTTGGTTCCATGTTGATAATGACCAAATCTTATCTTCACTACTACTGAAAAATTTACATCTCATTAATTTATTTTAAAGAAAAATCTTTGTTTTTACATTTCTCTCTTAGTTGTCAAACATTTAACAATGATGAGGAAAAAGAGCGTAAATGGGATAATTTCCTTTTAGTTACGCAATTTCAACTTTATTTATTTATGTGTTTTTGTATTATTTTACCTCGATCTTCACCAAAAAAATTTAAGTTATTTCCGCTGATTCTTTCATTTTTTTTCATAATTTTCGTTCCAACCCTTTTTAACTTTATACATTTTATGTGATGCTTCTTTCATTGTTGGCTGTTTTTGAAATGATTTTTCCAAACGAGAAGGTAATTGATATATACCTATAATCAAGAGGTTGTGAGTTTGATCCCCTACCCATATGTTGTACTAAATATATATAAATAAACATTCGTTTTTATTCCACGGTTGTTGTTCATTTATTGCATACATGTACTCAATATATATTTTTTTTTTCATACCCAATATTAAATGGTTTACTATTTCATATCAGAGTACCCTTTTTTTTCATGTCCAATATAAAATTGCTTATTATTATATTATAATACACCAATTTTTTGTTCATACCCAATATCAAATCATTTACTATTACATTACAATATACTCAATTATTTTTTTTTCATACCCAACCCCAAATTGTTTACTTTTTTTTTCTTTGAGAACTTTGTTATTTTTTATTTCTCTAGATAGTACGTTGATTCCTCTTCAAATGTTATATGGTGAACAATTGAATGAGAGAGAGATAATTACAATGGTTAGTGGTCAAACTTAAACTCATTGCTATAAACTAGACCTCAAATCAAATTATGTAGGTTTACCAAAAAAAAAAAGAAAAGCTTAACATATAGCACAAATGGAGAACAACGAGAACGATTTTAGCTCAACCGATAAAAAAACATAGACGATTTTGGATGTGAGAAGACCGTTTTGGAGAATGCTAACAATTTCCTCTTTTCTTTCTTAATTTCAATAGATATGTCTTATCTCCTAACGAACATTACGTTGTTTGATGATACTTCGTTCTCTTCATCATATTTGGGTAATAATCAAGGGAAACGTCCAGAAGAGGACGATGACTTTCTTATCTGTTCAATTGCCTCTTCTTATAAGGAAGTGCCCTCTAACGATACATCTTCATCTATGTCTGATCCTTCTCAACAACAATCTCCTCCGGTCACATGCCATATACAAGTAGCTTCTGCGTCATTGGATTTAAGAACAAACGACGATCTTCCTATTGTTCTTCGCAAAGGTAAATATTATTGTACTTATTATGTTTCCTCTTTTGTTTCATATAACTATTTATTTTCTCTTAATTATTCATTCATTGCATTCATTGAGTCTTATCTGTTCTTAAAATTGTTCATGAAGCTCTATCTCATTCTAGTTGGCATCTTCCAATGGTACTTGAGATTTAGTTTCTCTTCTTATAGAAAAAAAATCTATCAGTTGTAAATGTATGTTCGCCACTAAAGTTAACTCTGACAAATCAATCGTCCGATTGAAAGCTCGTCTTGTTGCTAAAAGCTACGTGCAAACTTATGAAGTTGACCATTCTGATACTTTTTTTCCAATTGCTAAATTAGCTTCTGTCAGGTTATTCATTTCGTATCTATCATTGGCCCATTCATCAACTTGATATTAAAAATGTCTTTCTACATCGTGATATTTCAAGAAGTGTATATGGAGCAATCGTTGAGTTTTGTTGCTCAATGAGAATGCAAAGGTACGTCGCCTTAGTAAATTCTTGCATAGATTAAAGCAAAGTTTATGCACGTGGTCTGGAAAATTCAGTCATGTAATTGAGAACTTTGGCAAGAAAAGTAAGATAGATAATTTTGTTTTAGTCATGTAATTGAGAACTTTGGAAAGAAAAGTAAGTAAGATAATTTTGTCTTTTAGAAACGATTTGAGACCTGTGTCATCTTACTAATTGTGCATTTTGATACAGAAATATTGTTATTACAAGAATGTTGAAATACTTCTTGGGAATTGAGGTAATAAGAAGCAAGAAAGAAATTCTTTTGTCACAGAGAAAATCTGTATTTGAGAAACTTTTTTTGCTTTTGATATCCATGTGTCTAGGCCAGCTTGCATGCACCTCGAGCCAACCACCTGACTCTACTACATGTGGTTGACAAGATAACTCGTAGGATATTACATCCTATGACCATTAGACCATCTCGCGATGGTTATCAATGAGTATTGTGAAGAAATCGGAAACTAAACCTGATGATGATTAGGTCAGACATAGCTTATTCATGAGAATATTGTGAGTGAGTATATGCCTTATCCTGCTGTTGACCATTGACCATATTGAATTTTTTGATATGTTAATTGGGAAGGATATTATACATTTGTTAGGGATAATCTAATTCTTGGAAAAATAAGAACAAATTGATATGTTGATTGGGAAGGATATTATACATTTGTTAGGGATAATCTAATTCTTGGAAAAATAAGAACAAAATGTGATGTCAGGTTCAAGCGCTAAATTAGAATATAGAGCGATGATACAATCTATACGTGAATTGATGTGGATATGTCAATTTCCTACTAAATTGGGATTTGATATCACAACTCTCTGGTGAGATAATCAAACAGATCTTCATATTGCATCTAATCCACTATTTCATGAATTGACTAAACATATTATTTAAGTCCATTGTCATTTTATACATGAGAAAATGCAGCAAGGATTAGTATCCACAAGATATGTGAAAACTCGAGAGCAGATAGGAGATATCTTCACGAAAGCATTAAATGGAGCACATATATATTATCTCTCAAACAAATTAGGCATGGTTAACATATATGCTCCAACTTGAAGAGAGTGTTATAGTGCTTAAATTATTATATTTTGCACTATTGTAATCATCTTAGTTATTTGTCATTTATCGTCCTTTTACCTTCTTTACTTTGGGTTAACCTTGTACACTTATCTATGCATTCGTTTAGTGGATGGAATAGAAAGAACGAGATTCTCTCAAACCTTAGTCTTTCGGGAACCAAAATTGTAATTTAACAAAAAAAAAATTCTATATATATTTACAAAGAATGAACAATTTATCTTAAGCATATATCCTCTCATAAGTGAGTTCAAATCAATTTTGTTTGCAAAGTGAGTTGAATAATAAAGATTTGGGTAACTCTGTGGTTTGAGAGATGAAAATAAAAAGTTTTATGTTGTTTCCATGATCTGAGGTTGGCACAGAAGACTTTTTTTATGAAGAAATACATGAAAAATATGACATATACACTTGGGTTATAAAACAATGGGTAGAGAGAGCCCTATCAAGTCGTCACATTTTCCTCATTCAGTATAAAGTTTATATCTTACCTATGTCAACTGCAGAGCTGAGAACATATCTGTTGCACCTCAGAAGAGCTAGTACTATTGGCTAACGAATACGAGCCACTTCTCCCGTTGCTCAGGCACGTCATGTTTAGTTGATTTCCCAATTGACTTGACTGCACGAACGATATAAAGTTCAGAAATGCTGAGCTTTTTTTCTTTGGAGATGGTAGTATCTTAAGGGCTATTTGTTTCGTAGGAATCTAAGATTCTCATGGAATGGACATCTAGATTCCTGTGTTTGTTTAACATGAATATTGGATATTCGGGAATTTTCAGATACCTTGGCATCCTATGATGCTAATACTGGAGGCATCTAAGCAATTTTAGAGACGTGGGAATGCAAGAGAAGTATAGTTAGTTACCTCACAAGAGAACTTCTGTGAGTTGCAGCTCCATTTTGATGTAGGAACGCAGCTCAAATAATGGCACCACGAACAGTGATCATTCAAATCTTCCCCTCTAAAGAGAAAGACTAGACCAATTGCAAACCTGTCGATTCCGCAACATCGGTTAAGCAATGTCGATGGTGAGCAAACTAATGGCTAGCTGGTATTGGAAAATTCAATATGAATGCAGGAATCAACTTGAAGAAAAAAATACACAAACTCAGGAGCACAAACAGGAACTTCAAGTTCAAATCATATGATGAAATCAAGAAAAGCATTTACCCAGTAATCAGTAGCAGCAGAGATACAATCCATAGCACATACTAATATGCCTTATATTTAGGTTTAGCCGAAGTTGAATTATGTCTACGAGATGCATTTCTTTGGCTAACCCACCCGAACTGAGGGCGTACCAAAAACACGAACCCAAGAAGAAAACCAGAGATAAATCCTCCAATATGAGCAAAATTATCAACGTGAGGAAGTACTCCCACGACCAAATTGATTACAATGATGAAGAGGAGAGTCAATAATGCTGCAAGCTTCATCACAAGGTTCTGGGTCAACTACCAGTCAATGCATAGATTGTTCGAGTGACTTATCTATTTAAAACTTTGTTTACCTTATTTGCATATATCGTCCAATTCGTAAGGAGCTCCGACAACATGCCTCCTAGGAGACCAAAAAGAGCACCCGAAGCGCCTACTGAGATACCCGACTGAATAAACAGAGCCGACAACAAACTCCCGCCGAATCCAGATATAATGTACAGCATCCCGATTCGAACTATGGATAAGAAAGAAAAGAAATACATAAAAAAAAATTATCACTGTTCAAGAACAAGAATGTGAAGCTATTATCAGGAAAAGAAAAAGGATAGCTTTGTCTCTTATCCTCTCTTTCATCCTTTTACTGGTCCTACTTGTAATGCAGATTTAGAATGATTCATAATCAATTCACAAATTCTGGTAAACAAAAAATCACATTCCAAAAGAATACCATCTACAGGCTTATTGAAGGTAACTGCAAAAAGCTTAGCTGAGATTATGTTTTTGACTTTCAATTTTTATTATGAAAACTAATTATGCATATGCTTCCTTTGCTTAGTTTTTCAGTCTTCAAAATTTGGTTAGGATTTCAAAACTCTTATGAAATTAGATTAAGAAAAAACGTTGGTGTTATCATACAGGCTCTTAATTAAATCGACACTACAACGTCGAAGAAGGCACTGAATTTTGAAGTAACAGAGCACATACCGAAACCGAATTCTTGCTCAAGCCGAATTCCAATGAAAACAAGACTCAGCATATTAGCAAGTATATGGAACACCCCTGCATGTAACCATATACAAGAGATCAATCTCCATGGCTGGTGCCCAAAAACCACTTTATCAACTTCCAGAGCACCCATCTTTTCTAATCTGAAATTTCCAAACTAAATAAAGTGAGAAAGAACATAACTTCTTCTCTTACAATTGTCAGCCAAAGAGCAGATGAACATAGAAATAAATTGCAGCACCTAAAACTATCAAAGAAAACCAAAATTACCTTGAAAAAAATGACAAAAATGCTCATAGCAAGAGATTTCAGATTCAGAGAGCATAAACATCCTCAATCATTAGAACAGCAAACAGAGAATCAAAGGCAGAGAAAGAGGAGCTCACGTGGAGGCAGAAGGGCCAAGGAGGGGATTCTCTTTAAGGGGCTGAAACGAGAATCTGCCCAAGAACCCAGCAATGCAAGAAGAGGAGTTTCTGGGGCAATCGTTGACGTACATGGAGATCGAGAACAGAACGGAATTGGCGACGACGAAGGCCGGCACCAGCCATGGAGCCCACTTCTTGAAGGGCCGGAATCTGGCCGGAGAGTTCCCCGGCGGGCGCGATCTGGCGGTGGAGGCTGGCTCCGGCGGGGAATGGACCTTGATTTCGACGGCGGCGGGGAGTTTATCCCTCCCCATTGGGAACTCCGATGAGAGAAAGCGATGAGAAATCGAGAACTAGAGGAATCCCATTTGGAGAATGGATTGGAGCAATGGGATTTGGGATTTGGGATTTGGGGAAGAAATCGGGTGTCAGTTTTTGGGTTGGCTTGGATTGGAGGGAATGGGTTGCCGAAACCAGAAGCAGTCAAAATGAACAACCTGTTTTCGTGAACATTTTACGCAAATTTTATTCAACATTAACATTTAGCTTTCACTCCAACGCAAACGCAAAAACTTTCTGGTGGATCTCATCTGTCCCTCTCCTGCACGAATATGCATTCTCCAATTTTCTTTTTTTTTTTCGAGTAATGATCCGTAACAATTTAGTCATTCTACTCTTAAATGGGTAACAATTTAATTTTTATATTTTAAAATTTGTAACAATTTAGTTCCTATCTAAAAGTTTTTTTAGTTTTTATAATTTACAAATACATTTGGTCGTTCATCGGTTTACCGATCCACAAAATTTTTCACATTAGGACTAAATCGTTTAAAATTTAAAACTACTTAGACTAAATTGTTAAGAGGACTAATTTATTACCAATTTAAACGTACACTAAATCATTACAAACTAAAGTTCAATGACTAAATCTTAACTTCATTGAAAATACACAATCAAAAGTATTCTTTAACGTTTTTTTTAAATCGCCTTTTATTTGCATTTAACTTCTAATTAGTATGCACTAATAGCAGATCAGGATTGAAGATTCGAACCCACTTGATACTTGGGTTGGAATAACTTTCAAGTTTCTCGACCTTCAAATGTTCTACTTGCAAACATATCGTTAGTATTTTTTACAGAAGTAAAGTAGGTAAAATTTATGTACTGTAGGAGTATCATACTCTCTCTTTGTTTATACTATAATTTTGTCTTTATAAATTTATAATTGAAAATAACGAAAGAATTATAAAATTTTTTACATTTTAAAATTTTCATATTCTATAACTGCATATAATTATAAAAATATTTCATAATTGAATTTTTTTAGTACAACATGTGGAGAGGGGGTTCAAACTCGAAACCTCTTGGTTTGAGATATATGCCAATTACCACTAAGCTATGCTCGTTTTTACATTTCATAATCGAATTAATTTATGTAAATGGAGGCAAAATATTTTACATTATAACTTTTCACACTCAATTTATTTCATCTTTACAAGTGCGTAAAATTGCATGATCTCACCACATTTTTAATAAATTTTAAGTTACATTTTATTATTTTTACTATATCAATTAAATAAAATATATAAATATATAAATATTTTCATATTTTTATTTTGATAAAAATATTTTGCTTTGATCCCGTACTTTATTTTGTTCATTTTGGTACCTAAATTTTTTCTATTTTAGTTCATGTATTTTCAAACATTCATTTTGGTGTCTGTATATTTTAAAAGTGATAATTTTAGTCTTTGTTTGCTAAATTTTAACACAAGTTTTATATACAATAGAAACCATTTAATACAAAGTTATTGTTACATTTTAAAAAAATTACTAAATGTAATGTCGTGTTGAAATTGTGATTTAAAAAAATGAGATTAGAAAATAAATGTAGGGACCAAACAATCACTTTTTAAAAGTACAAAGACTAAAATAGACGTTTTGAAAATACAAAGATTAAAATGGACAAATTTGAAAGTACGACGACATTTTGAATTCTTTAGGAAAAAAAAGACATTTTGAAAGTACATAGGTCATAATGAACAAAATAATACCCTAACCAAAGTAATATTTAAATCTAATTTTAATTTTTGATTTATCTCGATTTGTATAGCTTTTAACGACAAATTAGTATCCGCTAACATGATTTAAAGTTAATGGTAATTGACATTTATCTCTAACGGATAAAAATAAGTTCAAATCTAAGAATGAGATTACAATTTTTTAAGAATGCAATTACCAAATTAAAAAGGAATGAAAAAATCGGTTAATGATTCTCACAACATGGTATTATACCCATGAAAGTTAATAATCGTTTTCAGTTTTTTTTTTTTTAATTTATTTCACAATCTAATATGATAGAGTACTTTACAATATTCTTTACATTAATTAAAATAGTTAAATAAAATACTTTACAATATATATATATATATATATATATATATATATATTTTAACTATTTAAAGAAATATAAAATCAAACTTTACTAGACTATATTTATTTTATCTTATATTTTGAGTTTATTTGTGTCTATCTATTATACTATGTTCGGATTGACACGTTTGATATATATTGTCAATCTGAGTATAACTCAATTGATAAAAGTATATATATCTATAAGAGGACATGAGTTTGATTTTCACATCTCACATATTGTTCTCATACTAATAAAAGGGAGTCAGAAGTATAATATAACTAAAAAAAGGGAAAAAAATCAAATACATATTTGACATGATACTCTAACAAGCAAGATTGGATGGTTGATTACAAAAGAACCTTTATTTTATTATTTTTTAAAATCATATTCCAACTACCATGACAATGTTGTAGGAATATACCTTACTTAAAAAACCCAAAAAAAGGTTTAGAAGAGATGCTTTCTTTTGTTGGATGGGGTGTGAGATTGTCAAATTGAGGCTTTTTGCTTATCAGCCTACATTTTTCTTTATAACCTCGCATGTTTTAAAGCTCGTAATCAAGAGATATCAAGAATATTTAGTATTAAGCTCACCAAAAAATTCGAACACAAGACTTCATTATAGGTGATATCCTAAGGACCAATATACTTGCCAAGGAAATTGTCCCAGGGACATCTACCTTCAATTTAACTATTTGTTTAAATTTTCTAGCAAATGGTAATATCTCTCAAAAAATTTTCCAAACGACATTTTAATATATATATATATATATATATATATATATATATATTATATTCTCACTCAGTGGCCGATCTAGGATTCTATGTCACGAGGGGCACAAATGCATAAAATAACATAATCGAAAAATATCAATTTTATACTAGAATTTGGCGATGTTTATCAATTTTCACCTTGCAATTGGACAATGCTGTAATTTTTCCCTTGAATTTAAAAAGGTGTCACACAATTTACCATTCGACAGATTTTCATTTTCATTTTGTTGTTTTTTTTAGAAAGCATTTGAAAATTTGTTGAAAAAATAATCTTATGTGTCAAATGAATCAGAAAAGACATGTTTTAATATGAAAATAATTGATTTTTACCGTTGATGTTATGAATTAATCAAACTTAATTTGAGAATCTTGATTATTAAATGAGTAAGTTTCTGTAGATTTTTAAATTAATAAGACGAATCACAATAAACTTAACAGAAAGATAGAAATTAAAACTATCACTTTGGTACCGTTGCTGTAAAGTCTGCTTTTTTTTTTCTTTTCTTTCTAACAGAAAAAAAATTTATGACATTTATCTAACTTTAGGATTATGAACTTAAATTTATTAAAAGAAATACATTCCGCCATATAAATTTAATTAAATATATTTGGTAAAATAATTTAAATGACCTTTTTAAATTAAAAGAATCAGACATATTTTGTCAAAAAAGACTTATTTAAAAAAATTAGACATATTTTGTCCAATAAAAAACTTTTTAAAAATAATTAGACATATTTTAATAAAAAAAGAATTAATAAGTAGAAGGTAAGATTTGATCACATGACCGTGAGACAGGTTGAAGGATACTTTTTTCAGGAAAAACATGAGGCAGCTTAAGAGATATTTTGTCAGCAAATTAAAAAACAAAAACAAAACCAAAAAGAGCAGAGTTATTTATCAGGAAATTTAAAAAAAAAACCAAAAAAAGAAAGAAACAAACGAAAAAAGGAGAGTTATTTTGTGAGAAAATTTAAAAAAACAAAAAGAAAAAAAAAAAGAAACAGAACGAAAAAAACTTATTTACAATATTTGTTTTTTTAGGAAAACTTGTATAAATCATTGTTCAACTATAGTAATTATTACAAACTTTTAATTGTAAAAATAAACTTGCATGGTGTACACGACGAACTTTTAAAATATTACCATAATTGGGCTTTCTAACTCCATTTTATAATCTATTGGTTTCTAGATCCATTCCATTCCAATTTGTAACTCTTTTCCATTTTTGTCTTTATAAAATTATCAAAATATCCCTATTTTTCCTTTTTAAAGTAAAATTATCCATTCCCACTGTCAATCTCTCACATTAAATCTCACAGTTCTTTAAATAACAACATTTTAATTTAAGAATCAACAGAATCCACAAAAAAAATTCTCCAAAAACTCAAAAACGGTTGAGGCAGAACGATAATTCTAGAGGGAGACAAGTCTTAATGCAAGTCACTTGGGAGTATGAGTAATTTTTTTTCAAATTTATTTATTTATTATTTTTATCTTAGCAGATGAATCTAAGTCTTTACCAATGCAAGAGACGATTAGAATTATACTTCTAAAATCCTCTTCTGACAAATTACAATCCAAAACTTGTAACGGAAGTCGACAATCAAGTGAAGATGAAAAAGAGAAGGATTTATCATTAGCGTACATAAAAAGGGAATTGCAAGAATCGGGACTAGGATATCGCATTCCTAGACAAGGATTGCACATTCCCAGATCGGAGATAGTATAAAATGCTATCCCAGTCCGAAATTATGGAATGTGGGTTCGGGATGCTACTATCTCGGGTCGGGATTCATGCATTTAAATTTTTTTTATTGAGCATTTATGTCATCTTTATAATAAATCATGGCCATTTATGTAATTTTGACCGATTTTCCAATCTCCAAATTAAAAAAGTGAGATTTTTACCATTAGTAATTTTTGTAATCTTCAAATTAAAATCTAGGGATAATTTCAGGATTAATGTAATTTCAGTTTTCTTATTTAATTTTATTTTTATATTATCTTGGTATTTTTCTTAATTAATTCCGGTATGTTTATGCAATCTTGACCCAGATATTTATTGCAATCTTACTTTTTTTAAAAATTAAAATTTTAGATTTTTTCGATATTAAATTTGTAATTGAAAGAAAAAATCAAGAAGAACGAGGGATTCCAAGTCTGAACTGTGCTTTTCTTATTGTGTGACAACACTACAAAAATTAAGCAAAACACTCGCAAGTCGTGGAATTGGACTATTAATTCTCTTATAATATAATAGTCCAAAAATTTGACCGATTTTTTTTTTTAAATCGAAAAAGAAAATTGAAAACAAAAAGAACAAAAAAGAAAGAAGGCCGGAGAACTAAGAAATCAGAAAAAAAGTGGATGGGGATATTTCTGACTTTACGCATGTAAAAAGAGGACACAAATTAGAGTTTTTAAAAGGAATAAAAAATCCAGCTTAATTATTGAGTGGGGTAAAAAAATCCCAATTCCCATTGTTTTGTTGAGAATTCCGTTAGTTGAGCACCCATAATTGATTTATAAGAAATTTGTGATGTTAGTTGGAGATGGGGAGTGAATAAAAATGGAAAAGAAGAAGAATAGAAGATCTTCGTGGGAGTATTTCTTCAAAGATTAGTGCATTTTATTTATTGGACTTGATTTTGGCTACTTACCCACGATCAAAGTGGTCGGGACCCGACTAGATAGAATTTTAACTATCAATTGGATCAAACCTACTCGGAGCGAGCCTCCTGTATAGGAA